>NW_010532583.1:0-98756 GCF_000687285.1 Phaethon lepturus | reverse complement strand
TCCTTTCCAACCTAGTGATTCTGTGAAATTTAAAATACGCTTTTCAGAAATAAGGATCAAAATTAAAGATGCTGCTAAAAGTTTTACGTATCAATATTGTGAGTTTTATGAAATTTTTAGCTAGACTGTTTCTTCCTGAACAGTATGTGTATCGGTTGACCAGAGCATTTAATAACTTTCTCTTAAATGGTCAATATTGATTTGGTCAGTGTTAATAAATAAATAAATCTCTCCTCTGCCTCAAACTTCCAAGTCTGTCAGAATAAATACAGAGTATGTTGTTTTACTTCAGAAATAGCCAACAGATTAACTGCCTAATATTATCAAGTCAATTAAACAACGTACTTGATGCTTTTGGTGAACTAAGCTTGTAATAAGAATGAACACCTAACAACGGAGTCCTCCTCTTCCCCTTTTTTAATATAAGAACAAATTTTGCTATTGGGACTTGTCATTATTGAAAGTTTTTTTCTTGGGGGCCAAAAAAAGTGCTTATGGAGAATACTTTCTTGTTCAGTCTATTTTGTGCAAAACAAGTTTTTGTTGTGTGGTATGATCAAACCAATGCCAACCTATCTGTAGGATCTCTACTGAGTAATTTAACATTGCTGAGATGCACTGCTTATAATGTATTCTTTAATTAAAATGTTCTCTGAAGAGTTCACATCTCATAATCACATATCATATAAATTCTGCTTTAACTGAACCTAGTGTCAAAACTCACATTGCTTTAATTGGGGCAGGAATTTCACATTATTATTTTATGTAAAAGCAGATAAACCATTATGATTTAACGTTACCTATCTAGAAGTAAACCCAGAACATAACTACTGGTGTTTCAGTAATTCAGACAATGACACCACATGGAAACTATGCATGCAAGACAGAAGAATAAATTTATTCTTTACAATTTGTCTTTGAAAAAAATGTATAAAATATGTTTTATACGTGAATATTTCAGGAAAGTTTTCAGTTTCTTTGATATGTAGGGATGTAGGTAAACATAGCATTCTATTTTCTGCTGATATAGCCACTCAGTGTTTTGGTTCTTTTTTCTTAATGCTGTGAAAGATCTAACCCTGTAGATTGCAAACATTCATTTAATTCTCCTACTTCCCAGCCATTTTCAGTTTCCACTTCTAGCTTAGTTTCTTTTCCCTCAAAATGCATTTATCCATGTCCTTGTTTTCTCTGCCTTCCAGAGGAAGACTTAAGTTCTTTTCCAAGCTCCTAATCCTCATTTCTTTAGTAATCTAAGACCCCAAATGTGCCTGTCTTCTGAATTCTTTGTTCTTAGCTGCTACTTTATGAGATTTTAGATTTCATTCCTATCTTTGGTTTCTAGCCCCAGCCCATTCTGGAGCAGGCAATGCAGGAAATCCAGGTTTACATCTCTGATGGTATCTTGGAGGAATTAAGGTCTGCTATGTTACGAAGTTACATGTGCACAGTACAGTCACATGTATGAACTATGTGAACAGGACTTGCTTATTGAAAACACAGTCTTCGAAATAGTCCAGTTATCAGTAGCTAGAGTTACTGGAGACTCTAGCAAATTTATCTTAAGGATATGAGTTTCAAAACTTCTAGCTTGATTATATAAGAGTGAACATGGCAGAAGCCACATTTATGAATCAAAATAATCTTCTGCTCTCTCTCTCTTAAGTTTCTACTTCTTGATCCAAAACCAAAGGCTGTTAAAGCTATCTGGAGAAAAGGCCACTGGATTTTAACAGTAGACAATTTGTAGCCTTTTTCTCTGAAATACCTGAAACAGTGAGCTAGAACTCTGTCCCTTGCTGACCTCACAAGTCTTACTGTGGCCTTTACCCAGCAAAATACCATCACCCCAAAGGAGGAATGCACTGCCAAACTAATGGCATCCAGATTTGGGGAGGAGGTTTTCTCAGCCACAGTGATCATACATTGCAGATGTCAGTATGTCATCTGCATCATTAGTATTTTTATGTTATGCGGTACCCTCCTAACAGGGCATTAGAAGCATTCTCTTTCTTTGCTGTACAAGATAAGGACTTGTTGCTTGTAGAGCAGACTGCATAAGGCATAGAGATTCGGTCTCATATTCTACAGAAGTTAATGGAATTCCATGCATATGTTTAAAAGGCTTCCTAAGCATCCCCAATTTGGCAGTTTTTTCAGGGAAGGCCTTTGACACTTAGAAAGACAGGTTTCCAACAGGCTGAGCTGAAGATCATTGAAGTTAGCAGATTAAAGGACTTAGAGCTGAAATGAGTGGTAAGAAAGCCTGAATTTTCTGCTGATTTTCTTGGAATCAACAACCTCTTTAAGATAGGGGTAGAGATGAGAAAACATATTATCAGTACATTTAAATGGAAAATAGATCAATTATGCTATTTTTGAAAAAAAGAAAGAAAACATTTGAATTCATAAAGCAATTCTTAACCCTTATAATTTGCTACCTCAAGCTTTAAGTTCGTAAAGTTTAGAAATCAGCAGTTATGTCAACTAGATATTGACTCTGCCCTAGTGTGAGTAGTTAAGCTTTTCATATTCACTTTTTTCTTTCATAGTTCTTTTATAATGTGTTATTTTTGGATCAGTGACATTTTCTAAGTATTTTAAGTCAGAAACCATCTGAATTTTACCATTGTATGTATTACTTGTACACATGCTGCTTTCCACCTACTCCCTCCGCCCCAAACAAGTGTCTATCTTGGGTTATAGAAAAGATGTTGTCTTTCCTCATAAGATGATGTCCTCATACATTTTGTCCGTATTGTGGTCCAAGTTATAATAATACTTCTGCACTGACAAATTGCAGCTCTGTTCACAGGCATTGAGACATCGAAGATTTAATTTACAGAGAGCATGATTGCCTTCAGAAAGCCCTGTGCATGTCTTGCAGTCTGATAAAGCAGGTAGTCATCTTTTAATGTTGTAGACATACGGACACAGAATTTTGTGTACCTATTGCCATATTCATAGTGAAGAGCTTCTTGCTAGATTGCTGAAGAGCTTGGGGTGGGAGATGTTTGATATTTACTTTTCCTACTGCTGATGTATCAATGTCTTGTCTGTGATTTTGTTCTCTGTTTCTGCTGGAGAGCTTCCCATGGGCCATTCTGTGCAGGTGTAAAGTGCTCAGATGCAATTACAGTTTTAGGGGAGTTTGGCATGAGGGGTTGGTTGTTTTTCTTACTGTGTATCAGGTGGCAAGTAGCAGGATGGGTTTTTGAGCATGCCATCTGTAAAGGGTAAAACCCAGGGCACTGTGCAGAGGATGGGGAAAAGGCACCTGAGTAGAATGTAGGAGTATGGCATGTTTTTGGGTTTCTAAACATCTTCTGGCCTTTCTCTGTATTCATTTTGCTAAATTTTGGGGCACGTCCTTGAAATGACTTTCAAGGCAACATTGCTAGGGGCATGAGATTTCCTGCAGACTCTACAGAATGAGTTTGTTTTTCTTTTGCCTTTTTCTACTTCATTGTTTTATGTGCCAAGTGCATTTGCAGATGGAACGCAGAGTGGCAGTTTTCTAGCAAGATGCTTTAATTATATCCAAAGGCTTGTAATCACAAGCTTTGCTGGGACAGGCTATGAAAATGCAGTGTAAATGGTGCATACAAGTTTTAATGAATTGACCTCTAACTGTAATAAAGGAAAAAGATTAATTGCCTTATCCTAGATGCTACAAATTATTTACATTATTATTTTAGATGAATGACTAATAAATTATAGGAAGGGAGGCAAGTTTAAAAAAAAACAAAACCAAAACAAAAAAAAAACCCCAAAAAACCCCAAAACAACAACCCACAGCATAGGTATATGTCATCTGTACATCTTAACTAAATATGTATTTGAGTTCATGAAAGCATTGTACTGATTTCAGCTTTTACCCAGCTAGAGAAATGCAAGGAAAAGGTAAACAATGAATGCTTTCAGAGAAGATATTTTCTAAAAAAGACGAAAACATACTTTTAAATTTTTTTTGCCATTTTAGAGTTAATATGTGTGCTACAACTTAATACACCTTAAGAGGGAGAAGAACTTTTGTATAGCTCTTACCTGCTGAGTATCCAACTTGTCAGCTTTTTTGAATTTAGCTTGCTGTATAGTACTCTGTTCTCACAGTTCCTGAAACTTCACATACAGATCTGTATATGGATTTTTTCCATCATCTTTAGCAAATGCAAATAAAAATTGTAGTTTCCCTATTACTTTATTTTATAGAATGTTGTTAATTGTAAGAACTGCTGAGAAACTTAAAAATACTTTTTAACCATTCATGCCTCTACCATTTTAAAGATAAAAATTTTCCACCTTATTTTAAAGTTTATAAAAATTAAAAAATGTACATGTTAATCTTCAAAAGGTTCTAATAAACACCTTGTATAAAGGGAATGAAATAATTTCTTAAATAATATGATGATTTTTTTTCTATTTAAACATACAATTTAAATATAGCCTAAAGTAGACAGCATGGTAGAACTTTTTTGTTCTGGTGTTTAAATAAATGTAGTGTGGTATTACTGTATCTTTGGGAACCTGGCCTAAAATTTGACTGATTTTGATGTAACTGAGAAAAGAATGCAACTTCAGCATAGTTTAGGGTGCATTTTAAACTAAATGTGGATTGAAAGGAAAATCATAGCTGTATATATTTACATTAAGGTTTTCAGTTTGTAACCAATTAGAGTGATAAAAAGAAGAGGGGATTTTTAGATATTCTATCTATGTGGTCTAAATAACACCAGTTACTCCCCTAAACATGAATACAGCCTGGATCTGAATGCCTGTTAGTCTATCTCAAACATATTAAATTTATTTTTCTACAGTAATTAAAATAATTATTTGAAAGATAGGGCTAGAAGAATGGAGGATAAAAGGAAATATTGCTTGAGTTAGAGGAAATCATGTTTTGAGGTGCAGGTCCTGCTCTAATTCCTGTGGGATTAGTGGCTGAGTTGCAGGTGATATTTTTACTTCAGTACTCTAATATTATGAAAGTAGAGAGAGTAGATAAGGGAGAGAAAAATCATGCTCTTAAAGAGGGCACAACTAGAAGAATATGTAATTTATATTTAAAAACACATACTTCTCAAATATCTTGAAATTTGAATCAGTAGCTAGAATGACACAGGAAAAAACATTTTTGAATTAATTTTTAAAATTCTATTTTTTTTAAAAGATGCTGCATAGGGATAGGAAAATATTGGAGGTTTATGAAAGGAGTGTTGACCTGTGGATAAATATTGATTTGAACCAGTCTAACACTTTGTGTATGTGAGTGTGAAGGATTTCCATTATTTTTAAAATTTGTACACTACAGGTTACATAAAGCTTGTATAGTAATTTTTCCTTTGGAAATGTACCTCATAAGAGCTTGCAAATAATTTGACCTTTTATTGTATTTTGCTTTTGTCTTATTATTCCTTCCTTACTAATACTAGTCTCTAAGGTCTAGGGCTAAATTGTAGAACTGGTTCCTAATATACTTTCTTTTCTTCTCACTCCAACATAATTTAAGGAATTATATTGCTGTCACTCATTTGACTGTTGTTGTTGGTCGTGGGACACTGATGGAAAAAAGATAAGGCTAGTAGAATTGCAGCCAGTGTATAATGAGACTGTTTCTTAAGTAAAAAAGTCATAAAAACTATTTGTAGAATCTACAGCAGGAAGAGAAAGGTTTTTTGGGGGATTTTGGTTTTTTGGTGGTGGTGTGTGTTGGTTTTGGGGTTGTTTATTTGGTGACAATTAACAGAACCAGGAGAAAGGAAAAGCTGGATTTGGTACCTTAACTCTTAGTTGCATAAGGAGTTCCCTTTTCATGCAAATTCCTATTACTAGTTAATTTTTGTTAAATTATATTTGACTTCTATCAAGAGATCGCCTTTTGTTCTGTACAGCATGTGTCAATCAAAGCCTTTGAGTTATATCAGAGTACCAATGGAGCATATTTATGTGTCTGGATGTTCAGGCAAGTCACATATTCAAATAACAGATGCAGAATATTCAACTGCCCAGCAAACTGGAATCCCAAATGCCATACAAAGCTCAAATTGCATCCATCACTTCTCATATTTCAATATCAACAAGACTTTTGGCCTTCATCCTATTACATAAACTCACCAATCTCTCCTCTGGCTGTAGAGTCATTACTAGATGAAGAGATCAGAGTTCCTTATTTTCCGTTTCTCCCACACCTTTCTCCAACACATCCCCAGTTTAATCCTCCTTTTGCTTAGTTATTGCAAAATGGGCAAAACAACTGTGAAGTATGATTTCTTCCAAAAGAATATCTATTGCAACATATAAATGAACTGAAAGCTCTCATATTAGTGGTTAGAATATAAAATAATTCAGCTGTAAAAGGACCTCTGATCATTCTTCCTGAGCCCACAATTTGCTAATGATTAAACAAAGAAACAAGAAGGAAAAAGAAAACTTCAGTTTGCCATCAATATATTTGTTTGCTTTTTCCAAATAGCCACTGAACAAAATAATTTGTTAATTGCCCAGCTCTTCTTCTGTGGCCAGAGCCCTCTCTCTTCTCTTGGTGTTTATTTCTACTTTCTCCATACAGAAGAAACGTGGGAGAAACTTGAAACTCATTCTTGTCTGGAGGTTTTACAGAAGACAGGGAAGGAAAGAGTTTAGGGTGGGGTGTGTGGATTTTGTTTGTTTGTTTTTGTAGGGGGGTTATTTTAAACAAGCCCATCTGATTCAATTTGGTTTTGCTTTTAGTGTCAACCCTCCATCTTTGAGGTTATTTCTGTTACCTCACCAGATATTTTCCTCAGCTACTGATACATGCAATTAAATTATATGTACAAAAATTACCTTGCCTCTGGACTTAGTGAAAACGTGGCAGGTATTCCTTAGTGCAGTGTTCCCTCATGCCTGGGGTAGTACATTCTTCAAACTGTGATTTGTTTAGGCTAGCACCATTGTATTACTTATGTAGGAGTTCCAAAAACATAACAGATTGTGGCTGTGGGACCAAAATGTTGTTTATAAGCATAGCAAATCTAAGCCTCCTACAAAATAAAAAAGAGGGGCAAAATGCATCTTCATACTGTCCAATAAATAAGACATGGTTGATGAGAGGGATGCACATTGAAAGAGTTCAGGAGTAAGACAATATGATCATACATGGTGTATCCCCTACTTTAAAAGTGTCTTTTTGTGTTCTTATATAAACCAGATATCCTAATGTTCAACAGCTGTATCTGAAGGACAAGATTTTGTCAGAAAAATTTCAGACCTCATTTAAGCATAACTAAAGCTGGTTCAATGGAAAAGAGGTGGTGACTTTTATCAAAGCAATTGAAATGTAGAAATTTATTTTTCAGTCTACAAGGTACAGAACATGAAAGTAATTTTAGATATTTTTCTAAAAATACAAAATGAGAAGTTGACCAAGAGTCCAATGTTCTCACTTGCCCTTCTGCTTGCCTTTGCATCTTGGAGAGTTGTGTTTCTTTAGCCATCCTTTCTCTTGCATCAGCATTTTGTAACTGAAAGCAGTTCTTTCAAGATTGTCTGGCCCTAATTATGTCTGACAGTTGGGAACATATTAAAAATATTTTGAAAATGGGCTTCTTTTGTGTGTCTTAATTGGAAGGATGTCTGTAAGTGGTGATTTTCTCATCAATGAATTGCAGTACAATATGAATATCATTTTGGTTTAGTATTTGAATGTTTATAAAGTGTTTGGGAACTTGGTAGTGGATTTTAAGTAATAACATTAATATTGGACGTGCATTAAATAATTTCTCTTTAAATATAAAATTATTTAAGTGGATGTAAAATACAAATCAAATTAATTAGGTATACTGTTTCTTTCCTAGTGAACAAACACAAGCCCTGGATTGAGACATCGTACCACGGAATCATAACTGAAAACAATGACACTATAATTTTGGATCCTCCCCTTGTTGCTTTGGATAAAGATGCACCTGTTCCATTTGCAGGTAGGAACATACGTGAACAGCAGCATTTGAGCTTATGAAGTTATTAACGTTTGTAAGGAATGAATTTGTGGGGCAGAGAGAATGTAATCTGAAGGGTATGTTTAGAGGCTGTATCTGGGTACTCAGGACTTGACCATTGGCCCATAGACCTTGAAATGAGGTGTCTTTTACAATGAATGTGTCTGGTGACTTGTTGTGAAGCAGAAGTGATTATAAACAGCAAAATGCAGCAGGCTTCCACTAGCAACATATTTTTTAATGAAAACACAAGAATTATATAATTAAATTTGCATTTACTTTTATAGAAATTAATCATTACAATTGTCTAAAGTAATAATACATAATTTTGTTTGGTAATAACAGCCCCAGCTTGCTTTCTTCCTGTTCTGCACCCTGGCTATGGACAAACTATGTGACAAATATTTAAAGTTGCTCAAGTCTTACATTACTGTGTTAGTACTTTATAACTGTCAAGACTTGGACAGAAAATTTAATGGAAGCTTTGAAGATTTTTGCTCAGATTGCTGTATGATAGATGTATGTCTTATAGAAGTTTTTAGTATAAAGTCTGGTTTTCCTGACACTTATTCTATCATGAGTTCCTTAAGCAGAAAGTAGTACTTTTGCATGTCAAGCAAATTTTCTCTTAAATTCCCTGTTCCATTAATTTTTTTTTTTTTAAGAAAAGGGAGAATATTAAAGCTTGATAGCTCTTCTGAAGGTCCTAAAAAGATGCAGTTGTTAAAAAGATTACATTGCTTAAGAATGTTCATCTTTTAGAACGAAAGGAACTAGTGAAGATGAGTATCCTTGTTCTTGTGGAATGCAATTACGTTCAGTAAGCAGTAAGTCAAAGTATTTGGCCCAGACAGCATTTTACAGCATCATGTAACAATTGTTATTAGCGATTTTCCCCAAAAGCATATACTGGCATAAACTCGTACCCTGCAAAACAGGGATTCACAAATGTTTTTTATATATTGAACCACATGTTAATATCAAGATTGATTTGTCACTCATGGTGCCCCATGGTTCTTGGTTGCACAGAACATTTTTCTTTCTCAACCACATATGCACTGGGGATGTTCAGTGGAGGGGACTCAGCTAAATGTAGTCTCAGGTAAAAGCCTCAAATAGCATATATATGCAGATACAGCAACCTCAGCATGAAACATTTCTGCCTGCGGTTCAGTTCATATGGCATCGAGGTACTTGCTAATGGAGACATAATCAATGTTCTTTCAGATATAACTAGGCAGACTGTAACTGGGAGGTACTAATTATAATGAGAGCAGGTGTACTTCATACAAAGATTCTCAGGATAAGGTGTCCTTAACTCAGTTACTAGTTTTTGAAGCAAAGGAAAAAGTACTTGTTTCCAAATTATTTTTTAATGCATTCATCAAGAAGCAATTATATGTTAAAACAAACAAAAAGTGTGGCAAGTCTTTGAATGATAACATTATCTGTAATGTATTTGAGTACACTTTTTTCTTATAATGGTAGTTTTTGCATATGTGTGCAATTTTTTCTTCCAAATGTTTGTGGAAAAAAGTAATATAAACTTAGTTGAAGTCCTTACTAAACTAAATCTATCTGTGAAAACTTCAAGTACAGTTATTTAGGAATGAAGATCAATTTATATTGAAAAGATGCCCTTTTCATTTTGGGGTGATTTTTCTATTACTATGAATGTTCCATCTCATATTTGCTTCTTTTACTTGCATTCCCTTGGCGTCTTTACAGGGATGTTAATCACACATGCTATTTCCACTGATACTTTTACAAACTCTTTGCTGACTGGGGATTTGCTAGCCTGATTATTTTCTTTCGTTTTTACATTGGGACAATTGACACGTTTTTAATGTATTAGTGATTTACTTGTCTTGTTGAAAATGACCCTTTGAAATACTGAACTTGCACAGACAGACTGGCTTTTGTGATCAAGGTTACTTTAGGCAGTGGTTTTATTTTACTTTCTTCATTTATTGATTTGACTTATTTATATTTTAAGGTGTATTGTGGGGTCCTGGAGGGAGAATAGTTGATGTGTATTCCCTGATCTTAATAGCTCATTTCCAGGTAATATTGTACATTTGGCGTCATGATCTGCAATCCAGATGTAATATTATAATATTGATTGAACCCTTAGTTCCCTGGAAGGGCCTGGCATCCTTACCTGTTTGGAAAAAACTCTATATGATTTTTTTAAGACTCTTGCCTTTTTAAGTTGTTGGAGTAACTTCTTATTTCTGTTTTAAATTTCTGCTTTAATACCATGTAATTTTATTTCACTTTGTAATATCATTCATTTTATTATAGGTCTTTATGGAAAAATCAATTTGTGTAATGTATTTAGAGGGAGAAAACTGAGAATATATACAGCTACAATAGAAACAAAATTCAGTACCTATACATTTAACAGTACTGTAATGTGGAATTTATTCTATGACCATTTATTATTTAAGTGTGAAAAACTTATTCTACAGTATAATATATCAGTCTTCAATTGTACCTGAGAATCAGAGCTCTAACAGTTCCTTTCCCATCACCCTATTAATATTTTCAGTATTTTGTCCAACTATTGTAGAAAACAATTTAAAATTCATAGTATTTTGAAAGATTTTTCCTTTTTTTTTTTTTAAATGGGCCCAGATTCAAGAATCTATCAGGTCAGTTTCTGACCTGTACTTAGATATCTTCTTAGATCCCCTTGAAGAAGCTATATTAAGACTAAATGTACGTGGTTTCTTACGTGGTTTCTTCCTCTGGAGCTACGTCTGCTGCAGTAGTTTACCAGCAGATTGTTGGCTGTTCCATTGGTATTTGTGTTAGCTTATAGAAGTAGTCATTTTTTCAATAATATCAGTGTGTATTTGACTTTAAAAAAAACCCATAAACGAAACTATAATGGAACCCCTCCAACAGACCAAACCAAAACCCAACCCCCAAAGCAAACAAAAAACCCCCAACCCAGCTGCTATATATCCTTTCAGTTTTCATATGGGCCTAAGTTCTATAGAAAAAAAATTGAACTAACAACAGAAAGAAAACTCTCAAGTTAACCACGAGGCTGATGTTCCTAGGCAATGCCTGTATAGCTATGTAGCTAGATGTTATGTGGACAGTCTAATCTTTCTACTTTTCTTAATGCCTCCCTTTTTAAGTGCTTATCTGCCATCAGTGACAGGCAGAGGGAAATTTACAAGGCTTTCCATTGAAAGGGGTGATAGGTCACGGTAGGTGAAATGCATATTTATTTCCTAATTTATACCTGTTTGTTGCACATTTGTTTCTCTATCTTGTTAGTGAGGATGTAGTCTTTTTGGAACCATGCTTAACTTGCGGAAGTAAGGATAGGTACTCCTTGTGTTTATGGCCAAGTCAAGGAGAGCTTCAGAAAGGAGGTACAGTAGTGCCAAGACAGGAAGTATGTCGTGTCAGTACAAGTGTGCTGGGGCCATGCACTGGAGACTATAAACCTCACTGAGGTTTTGTCTGCATTATGCTTTATAAAAACAAAGTTAACGTTGAGGTCTGGGATATCTGTAGATAGGATAGCACTCTGGTCTCTAGGGATTATAATGATGACAAGATGTGCACTACTGATAGCAGATACTAGCAGATAATGAGACTGCAGTGTTCCTTCCATGCAGGAAAGCACAGGTCTGCTGTATGGCCCTGGCTTAAAGGAATCAGGAATGGCTGTTTGTACCATTCACTGTAAAAGCTCTGAGTTCAGCAAGAGGAGACTGGAAGTGGTGCAGGTTTTCCAGCTCTGAGCTGTCCGTTATCAGGGATGCTTTGAGCAACATACAGATCACCTTGCTCCTGTTGATTGCCCTGGTGCACAGGTAATTTATGCTTTTCATATTTTTCACCTAATCAAATAATCATTCACCTATTAATTACTTTATTGCTAAGCACAAAAGCAGAACTAAGCTGTTAAGATACATTTGGTGTTCATCAATGATTCTTATCTGCCCTCAGTGTTTTGGGGTATTTTCTATACCCATTCTCATGTTCTCCTTTTTTTAGTTTAAATGCTCATTGTGTTCTAGACCTACTCTAAACTATGATTAGGGGTTTTTTTCTCTTCTGGAAACTTTAACATTATTCCTAATACCTGTGCCTTTTTTCCTCTTCATGGCTACTAAGGTCAGTCTTTTATTAAGTGTCTTGTCAACCCCTTCTAGTAGTACACACATTATGGTGCACGTCAAACCCCTATTCATTGAGTGGTCACAAGAGAAAATTACTGTAATCTGCACTTTTTTTCTCACCTCTGTCTAATGTTTAAAATCCAAGGGTGATGACAGGAGAAAAAGGAATCTTCCGTGCAGTTGCCCTCTCAACAGGTCTGTGTTTCTATGGAGGACTGAGACACTAACAGGACTAAAAGCGCCAGAGAAAATGCTGGCTGTCAAATGTGATCAGACTATTTCATAACTGGAGCGTGAAGAGTCTCGCAAGATTGCAATGAATAGTCTTTGATGTCTCTATCTATAAATTTATTGTAAATTGTGCAATAGTTTAAGTATATGTAAAACCGTGGTTCTTAAAATTATTGTGGCATGAACATACTCACTTTCTCTTTTTCGTGTAAGTATATTTTTCAGACCCCTAGTTTTGCAGAAAAGCTTGAAAATACCATTGCAAATTGTTAAATGTGAGAAGTACTATGAGTAGTTTTCCAAACTTCAGTTTTTCAAGTCCTGACCTGGAAGGGATTTTCACACACTGGTGGTGTGTTACAACTGATCTTTAAAATAATTAAACTCACCACAGCAGCCTGGAGCCTTTTGCGGCGATCACAGTAAAAAAAACCCCAAAAAAACCCCAAACCAAACCACAATCCCAAACCCAAAAACCACGAAGAAACTGCAAGTCGTGTATAAATAGGTTCTGCCTTCCATCCTTCTCTTCAGACAGTATTGTATAGGTGCAGTATGGGCTCAGTTATTATTACATTGGAGGAATCTCTCTTTAAAAAACAAAACAAAACAAAACAATAAAATCCACCCAAAAGAAGGAATGTAACTTTAATGAGACTTCCACTAACCTGCAGGGTCAACTATACAACAGTTGGCTATCACACGCTGGAAATCACTTTAAGGATTTGACTTTCAGGCTTAAGAGTGGTTTGACTAGAAGCAAGGTGAGATCAACTGAATCAATTTGACAATGTTCTGTTTCTGTGATAGCAAGAAACCCTCACAAAATGCTGTAGGATTTTGGAAGGCTGTTTGGAAAGGACATCTGTCTGCATTTTAATAACTGCAACTCTGTTTCGTCAGCAATGTTCTGCAAAAATAGATCTGAAAGGAACTCGAGGATGTCTCCTGCCCAAGGCAGGACCCATTATACCAGTGTCATTCCTGATAAACAATTTTCTGTCCTAATCTTAAAGATCTATAGTGACAGAGATGCAACAGCTTCCCTGGGCAATCTATTCCATGCTTCACTATACTCACTGTTTTTTGTGATGCTTAACCTGAACTTTCTGTACTGCAATTTTAGCCCAATAGTTTTTGTCCTATCCACTATGGCTAGGCAAAGCAGATTATTCCCATTCTTTTTTGCAGCACCAGCCTTTTGTTACTGCCTAAAAGCACTGCAAGTGTCTTAAACAGCATGGGATTGGAGGGGACTTTGGCTATCCATTGTGTTACTGGTACAGACATGAAGCAGAGAAATGAGAGGTAACTTTCAGAACAATGAGAAAGTTTGTTTTCACTTTGAAAGTGAAGAGCCTAGCTCTTCACTGTGTCACCATGATTAGGCTGATACAGTTGCATTTGAGTGCAATGTGTCACACCAAGGATAAACTGGGTAATTTTAGCCCAGTGAGTTGGGCCCATTAAGTCTTAAGCTGCTTTTATACTCTCGATAGATTTACAGGTGGCCTTTTCTAAAACAGTCAGGTGTGTGTCTCCCTGGCTTCACGCAGACAGGTACTCTGTATCTCGGAAGCAGTTGCAAATGAGACTTCATTTGCAGATGGGGTCCCTGTTTCTGATTACATTTTGGCTGTGCTAAAACCACTGTAAAGGATAAGGAGGCAATAAAACCAGGCAAGAAGGATCTCTGACTATTCACTAAACTATAAGCTCCATCCGTGAACTCTCCCAAATCATCTTTGTTGTTTTAACAGTTCAGAGGAGTGTGTATTCTCAGCTGCACCGCAGCAAATCCAGTAGTTGTCAGTTCACTTGCACCCTGGGGCAGAACACAAAATCCCATTTTATTGCTTCAAACTGTGAAGCTGTCTAGCCTTCTTGTTTGTTTGTTTTTATTGATAAACAGTGGCATTAGTAACAGAAACAATTTTTTGTACAATATTTAAAGTATGGAAATTAGTTTTCAAATTGTGACTCTGAATACTATCAGTTTTAACTCACTGTCAGCCAGACTTAAAACATGCTGTCAGCTTATGATGCCCACAATTCATCAGTGTTAAATATTTCACTGTGAAAGTGATGCATGATCAAAAAACATGAACTGTAAGTGAAGCAATGGAGTATTGCAGTTGTTTATAACAAATCACCTGCTGATATTTTAAACTTCTATTTTTGAAGATTATTTATTAATGTAGTTTAATTAGTTAAGACTGTAGCCTTTAAAGGAAAAAAAGAATCTCTTCATGGTGATCATAACCTAAAGTAGAATAAAAGATCGGCAATAGCACAGTCAATTCCAGAGATGCTGGTTTTGACCTAGGAGGGGCTGCTCATCGTCCAGTAAAGTTGCAGTGATAAGTGCTCAGGCTTCAGATTAACAACACACAAAAATATCACTCTGACAGTGACCTCTGTTGGTTAGTCTCTGAAGTTCAGAAATGAGAGATTTGAGGGTTTGTTGTGTTTTTTTTTTATTTTGTTCTTGAAGTTTCTGCCAATTAAGTTTAATTACCTTTTTTAGTCTTTTTGACAGTAGTGAAGTAAAAGTAGGCGATAGTAATGTCATGAAAGAAGACTAAAAGTTCAAGAGTTCAGACTGTTCTAATAGAGCTTTTAGTAGCTTCTGAGTAGTCTGTCATTGCAGGAGTAAGTGGTTAGGAAGAAAATTAGACTTTAATGTATGGACAGTGAATGTAAGCTGCTTCTGGCAGACAAAACCAGTAATGAATGAGAACCTTGAGATAAACTTTATTACACCTAAGTATGCTGAATTACTCAAAGCCAGAAAGAAGCAAGTAAAATAACCAGCTAATTATGGTTTGATGACATTCACTTGGACTTTTAGACTACTAATGAAAAATATAGTCATTGACATTTCTGGAAAACAGTTGTTTCATTTGAACTGAAAATACTCCAGTGAAACCAAATGCAATAATGTAGGAATGATAAACCTTTTTTCTTAACCAGATCTAATTATATCAGGCAAATTTTATAGGAAATTAAAAAAAAAAAAAAGTCTTTGCTTCCCTTTTTTATTCTTTGAAATTATACTGATAGTCATCAGAATGTTGTATTTTTAACCTCAAAAATATTTTACTGTTTGTAAGAGTTGGTCATAAATCTTATTGCAGGTTTTTTCTTAAGTGTTCCTTAGAGGTAAACAACGTAAAGGTCATCACTCACAGGTGTACACTCCCAAATTCACATAGATTCTTCAGCAAACTTAATTTTATTTAAGATTAAATTTATTATTTGGTAATAGCAGTCTGATGCTGATTTGCAGCACATGTGTAATTCAGGTAAATAAATAGTTGCCTCTGAATTCTCTGTTTTTGGATAAAAAGGATGAGGAATAATTCTTACTATTGTATGAGTGATACGCTGAGGGTTGCCTTAGGTTTGAACAGGCTCACACCTTCTTAAAATTAGTGCTTGCCAAATATGTGTAAGCAGGTGAAAAACGTAACAAAACCCTGCTGTAGTTGGACCTCTCTGTCATTATGCTTGCAGTGAATATCATAATCACTTAAGTTTTTACACTTGCAGGTACAAATAAGCATTTTTCAATGTTTACTGATACAAATTGAATTCTGAAAAATGATGACAAGCATAACTCAAAGGCATGAAGCTGGACAGTGAAGAGGTTGAAACACGTAAGAATGATACCCTGTTACATTTTTTCTTTTTGCATAGTTTGTTTCTCTTCGTTATTTGGTATTCAAGAAGTAGTAAACTTGATCTGTCCATTTTTGCTTTCAAGGGTATGTCAACCTCAGAATTCAAAATCTGTGGCCATTTTCACTTCCAGTACTACAATAACTTAATGGACTCTCAGAGGGAGGGCTGAAAGTAGTGTGAGGACCCAAGTGAAGGAATAAACAACTATTCTGAGTCAAATAGTACAACTTACACTCTAATATCTCTCTTCACACTTTCATCCCTTCCATGATCTGTCCATTAATTGTTACATCTATCTCCTTTACATAAATATTTCCTTCTTTGTGTGTGTTAGTATGTTGTCATATTCTTAAGTGAAGATGTTGAATTTTTAAAAAGTCATTTGTAAAGCCCTGAGGTGTTATTTATGCAGATTTAGAAAAATCATTTATAATACCATGAAGTGTTAGTAACATAACAACTGGACTTGGAATTTTCACCGCCTAGAAGTTTACTGCAATAAAACTGGCACTACAGGATTCCAGTTTGTTTTAAAAATAAAATCAATAGGCTAACTTAGTTGGGAAACTGTCATGTTAAAATGTATTCCTCATAATGGAACTACTTGAGTTAGTGTAAGGCAGCAGGGACATGTCTTTTGCTTGAAATGGTTTCTAAATATCAAAAACATTTTAAAAGAACAGCCTAAGTAGGTAATTATTTAATCTTTAGAGTTCCTTTTGCTTATTTGTCAGCGATGCTCTTATGGAAAGAATAGTTGAGAAACACGCTTTCCTTTAAACCTGCTACTTTCCCCTCACACTTGAAAAAAAGTTATTTTTCTGGACTAGAAGAAACTCTCTCAATAGCCTGTAGGTGCTGTTGCTTCCTTTGCTTGCTAAGGCACCCTAAAAAATGCATGTGATACTACTTTTATGAAGCAGGATGGAGAAAGAGAACATAAAGAATTCAAACTCTGGACAGGTGGTTTAGGGTATCGATTTCCTATTCAATTCTCCCGCTTCTGGCTGTGTTGAAATGGATCAAACCAATTTTTCTCTTGGCCTAGGGTTTCCTCAAGTGTCCTTTTTTCTGTGTGTTTAGACTATCAAAAAAGCCTTCTAAGTGTTTTTAACTCAATGACTATGCAGCACTGAACACAGTCTTCTTGTACAACACCAAGCACAAAGAGGATTTGCTATTCTCAGCTGTCACTATTTTCTGTTCCATAGTCGTCTATGATATGGGATGTAGTATGTTTATAGTAGATGAAGCAATTGGATTAGCGTGGATGTTGAACCTGAGCTAACAATCCTGCTGGAGATATCGATCAATGTGGTTACACAGCTGTATCTCTATGGCTGTCACATCAACTCCCAGCCATTAAGGTAGATGCATTACTGAGACATTGCAGAGTTAGAGACAAGACACGAAGAAGAAAGTATTGGCAAATAGTGGAGCAGGGAAAAGCAGGGGGGAAATGTGTTCTAACAAAAAGGTTGAAAATTGTTGATATAGGATGCATTGTGTAGACATGTTTAAGGTTGTTATTTCTCAAAATTAAAAAATAATTTATGGAGCATTTAGTCTTGGGGTTCTATTCTGTGAAGAAGAAATTAAGTATCCTGTTTTTGACTAAAAAAGTGGAGTAAGCTAGATATGGTTGTCATTAAATGGACCTATATTTGTTCTTGGCTATGATAGATTTAATATCAAGAGATAAAATTTCCAATTATTTTATAATGAAAACACAACACATAATGTGAAGAACCAGGTATTTTCTTAATCATGTTACATGCATAGAGAAATGTCACTGGGATGTTGTGAACAGTACTGATCCAACTGAGTTACAGTGAGGCAGCAAGAAGAAGTTGAGAGAAATATTCTAAGAATTAGCTGGGTTTTCTGAGGAGATATATTGAGAACAACAGGGCTAATATAACATCTAGGTTTTGCTGGGCTTTCATGCTGCTGGAATTTTGTTATAGCAGGCTTCAAGGGACTTAAAAAAATTAATTGCCTACATTTTCAGACATCTGCCTATCCAGAGAGGCTGGATGGCTTTGATGTAGTTACAGCGTGTGGAAATACCAGACATAGTCAAGTACATCTGATATGTTCAGTTGTCAGGATCCTTATTTTGGCTGTTACCCAGTCACCTTTAGTCTTTGTGCGCTGGGCATGAGAAGGAGCTTGGCAGAAAGGAGGTGTAAGTTGCCTTTGTTGCCTAAATGATTAGCCTCTGTTATTTTTCATGGTGTTGCATCTTGCATTTAGTGCCTGTATAAAAAACACTTCAAGTTGGTTTAAAAAACAAAATAAATTCTTCTGCTACACAAAATATATTCCAGTTTCATTCAGTTAATTTGCCTTTGTAGGTAAAATATAGTAAGTAATTAGGCTCTTGAGGTGAGATTTCCTTTTCTCTTTTTCTGTTTTTGTATTTTGAAGCTTTGTTTCTTTGTAGGCTGTTCTGTTTATTCCACCTTCCTGAATTAAGTCAGTTCTGTAACTGCACTGTGCAAATTTATTACAACATGGAATTCAAGGAACAGAGACAAAATGGAAGTCAACTTCTGGCCATAGTAATCATAATTTAGCCATAACTTGCAAAATATACCCTAAATGTTAATCTACAGAAACAAATGGGCCTGCTTTTCTATAAAAGTCTTCATAGTGAGACTGGTCAGGGGGCTGCAGCACTTGCCCATGAGGAGAAGCTGGGGGAACTGAGCTTGTTCAGCCTGGAGGATAGACAATTTGGGGGGAACCATGCAGTAGCCCTCTGGCACCTATGAGGAGGGGATTGAGAAGATGGAGCCAGGCTCTTCATGATGGGAGGAGGAGAGTCAACAGATAGGAACTGAAAAAAGAGGGGTTCAGACTGCACGTGTGGCAGAACATTTTCACCAGGACAGTCAAAGAATGGACCAGGATGCTTAAGACTGAGCCACCTCCATCCTTAGAGGTTTTTGAGACCCAACTGCATAGACCCCTGAGTAACCTGAGTTCATTAGCTGCCCCTGCTTTTGAGCAGGACATTGACCCAGAGAACCCCTGAGGGTCCCCTCCAGCCTGTATTGTCCTATGACCTGTGTTTTTATGATGTTTGGATGTTTCTTTCAGAAATTAAATTTCTAAGGAGGCGGTGGGCGGGAGGACACATGAGCTTGTTGTAGTGCTGTATCAGAAAGATAAGTGTGCTTGCTTCCTGTGGATTTGAAGAGGATGCCTGTGTTGGCAATGACAAGGGTACTTTATAACGGAAAGGAAACAGAAGATCTCAGTAGCGGTGACCTGGCTGAAGTCAGCTAGCAATGTTCTGTATCTGCATATTTATTCTCAACTGAGTCATAGGGGAGAACAGGCTTCACTGTTTACTCTAAGCCTTGCTTTTTCTATTGGAGTGATAAATTACTTTTAAAAAGCATCCTTAGCTTTTTAAATAAACTGTTCTTTTCGATCTATGGCTGTGTAGAATACACACAAATATGGAGACCTACAAAATACTAGTTATAAATAAAAATTCCTAACGCCAATTGTTTAACTTCATATGGCTGCTGAGCTGTAATTGCTCTTTGTGTCTTGTGCTCATACAAAATTCAGAAGAAAGTACATTGAAGGTAGTTGATGGCAGACTGGCTCTTACAGTTCACTCTTATAGCAAAATGACCAGATTGTATGAGTGAACCACCTTGGCAGTGGTTCATATCCAGATTGTATTATCTTGTATAGCAGTTCTGTATTGACTGTAATCTCATAATAGTCATGAAAGGCCACATGTCCCTTGTGAACCTTGACAACATATATCAAGTAAGTACTTTTTTATTTGTCATTTTCTCAGTGTTTTTTTAGAGAGTCTATCAAAAATAAGTAGACGCTGATAGCAGACTTCTCACTATTTTTAAATATGAGAGCTTATGATATATGCAAGTAGTACAGTTAGGTATATTTAAAATGCAGACTTTTAAATAAATAGTTGAATAGCATTTTAAGAAGCTGTATTGTCTGCCCTCAATTCATACGGGGACTTCGTCTCCCACTGGGACTTAATTTTCTGGTTAATTTTTGTTGTGAATACATTTTTAGAGGAGAGGTTGTAAAAGAGACTGGTAGGGATTCAAACTTGTCATGCTGTTGGACATCTGTCTTTGTTTCAGGTTAATTGCAATGTATTAATTTACTTTTAATTTTAAACAGCTTTTTAAAAGAAAGATTTTTACTACCAGATATCATGGACTTTCTACTGCATATACTGACCCTTCTAGCTTTTTTATATTCCTTTGATCTTCAGATAGCATAGAAGTGACGGAAGAACAGAAGTTAAAAAAAAAATCCCTCAAACCCCCAAAACAAACAAAAATTCCCCAAATAACCTTGATAATCTTACTGTTGGGACTGTAATTTGATTTGTTACTTTTCATCTTTTGCAATTAAAAGCAGAAGAAAAAAAAAAAAAACAAGCTTTTCACTTCCACTATAACAGTACAGTTCCCAGAGTTGTTCAGACTATCTTCATACCTGCTCTTTTCTTTAGGGAGGTGAGTCATATTTTGAGTACGTGGGTTGAAGAAAACATTTTTATTTGATGTAATTACACTTACTGTGTTATGCTGAAATTTCCTCCCTACTATTTGGCTTGTATAACATTTTTATTTACTTTCATTTAAAATTTAAACCATAAACAAACCAAAGGCGTAGAACCTTCTAGTCCAAAACTACTTAACAGGTTTGAATAAACGTGTGAACAGTGTTGGCTAATCTAAAATTGCATTTTCTTCACTGAGCACATTATTTACTGTGTTCTATGTATTTCATATCTCTTCATGGTCAGGGATTTTAAGTTAAATATCTTCAAAGGTTGCTGAAAACTTCCTTTATTTTTTTCTTTGACCTATCATAAGCTTCTCATTATATGATCAATCCAGGCTTTTTGGAGTACTTTTTGTATCACTGTGTTTACAAATACACAGATGTTCAAAAAAGAGAAGTTGCACAGATCTGGGTAGATTTTGTCGACTCAATTGAGAGTGATATTCTTATACCAAGCTGTCACTTTTGCTCATTTTTATTATCTATTTAATCTGAAAAAATAGGTAGAGGGATGAATGAAGTTCAATAATAATGTTATTGAACTAATGGAGACACAGACAAGTAAATAACTCATTAATTACTGCTGTATGATTATTATATGAAATGCATGAAAAAAAATCTTATATTTATATGCATCATGATGCACTACTCTGAAGAAAGTTTTGTTCTTGGTCCCATGTTAAATACTACAAGCCTTTCTTTTGAAAATTGTCATACTTGTATTGCAACGACATGCAAATGTCATCTAAGTGCCCATTAGTCTAGTTACTGGTTAAAAATGCTATCTAAAATTGTACAAGTAAAATTATACTATAACACTTAAGATACCTTCCGGAGTGAATTGTATCAAAGTTCCAAAATGGTATAAAACTGTTTGCTGGTTAGGAATATTAATTTAGCACCAAATCTAATATATTTTTAATTGAAAAACCAATCCCAAACCAAAAGAACAGCACAATGAGAAATGCCTAACCTTATTCTGGTTATCTGGAGAATCTCTTAGCATCTCACTGATTGGGTTCTTTTCCAGTAGGAATTTGCACACAGGAATTTTGTTCGGTGATTTGGAAATAACCATCTGTTTATAAGTGAAGCCTGATGCTTCTGTATTAAATGGATCAAGTCTTTACATTATTTTAAATGTTCTCTGATGTCAGGATGACTTCTGATTCTCAGACTGAAAGGCAATGTAGAGAGGACAGTTCATGGGTTAGAACATAACCAGTCTTTGGGCAATGGGGCTTTGGAAAATGGCTCCATGGCCTGGGTGGTGCAGGTGGGCTCTTGACAGCTTGTGTGATGAGCTACCTAAAATGGAATGTTCTGAATACTCACTGCTGTTTTCAGAAGCAAGTGGACTGGATTGAGAAAAGAATTTATTTTAGTGAAGATTATGAGTTTTCATGAACTAAGTACTGCTATCTAACTATGTGATTTTTGTAGATAGAAAATCTGTACAGAGAAGAAAGAAGATTGGGGTCAAAATTCTCTGCATTATTTGTAAAATAAAGCATTTTAAATTTCTTTCAGAATATTTTAAGCTACAGGAGAAAAATTTTTCATTGTTCACAATTGACATTGATGTGGCACTTCTCTTATAATTGGTACATTATTGCCATACTATGAAGTCATCAAATGTTCCTGTGACTTTCTATGTTCCTTGCTTGAATCTGCAGTACATCATTGCAAAAAGAATTTATTCTATTTTATATAAGACTAGTTCCCTGCTGATGATAATCCTCAGCTCTCTTCCATGTGGTTCTTACTTGGTCTTCAAGGAAATTAGATGGAGATTTTTCTTTACAGTTTAATTTGTGGCAGTAATTGGCTCATTGTAACGTGCAAACAGAAATCTAGAATAAAGCTGCTTATCCAGTTAGTCACTTGCATGTTTCTGTATTATATAGCATTGTTGCTATCCTGAGCAAGTAAAACAACATTAGTGCTGTGCCATTAGAAAGAAATGAAAGACAGCAGGGTTATAGCAAGCCTGCTTAGCCGTCAGAAAGATCTCTTTTCTGCCACACTGTCCTTGGCAATGGGTCAGATTATTCTGAGTAACTATGTAGGTCTCATGGTTGTGTTTTTTTCCTGTAGTTTCATCTATATTTTGTATAGTTAACATGCATGGGACATTTAATTTAATTTTAATAAAAAATTATAAAAATCAAACAGGGTTTTACAAATGCCTTGGAAATGCTTAATTAAGCAGGGATAGACACAAATATTAAGCACAAATATATATTTTTCCTACTTTGAATTAGTATCTATTTGCATTAAAAGTATTCTGTTGATTTACCTGAAAAGGTCTTCCACAAGGCAAATAGAGACAAAAATGTTTTGTGTGAAGAGTGTAGAGGTTAGAAGGCAACATCCATGCAAGCTTTCTGTACATCACAATTCTTATTACAAAGTCATTTTATATTAAGTGTGAGGGATAATTATGCATTCAAAGTAAGTATGGTAACCTTTCCCCTGCAATATTACTGCAGGAGTAATAACATAAGCTAAAGCTTTGTAAAACGGGAAGAATTTATTATAAACTGGTAACATAAGGAAGTATGAGGTTGACGTGCGGAAAACAGACTCCACAATCTATAAGATTATAAAGTAGGTATGTTTATTCAGCGCTGGGCAGCACGGGGGGGTAGTCCCACCAAAAACCGTGCGCCCCCAACGTGGCGCTTACTTCAAATATATACAGCAAAGTGTTGCATATACATAAAGTTTAGCAATATACCTATACATATGCATGATCTATCCCCGCTTCGTATTAAAATTAGTTCTCCTCTCATCTGCGCTTGCGTGTTGCCTCCTGGTGGTGGTCGTCGGGGGTCGTGGGGATGAAGGCCGGTGGTTCCTCTTCATCACCGCTAGTAACCTTTTGCCTTTGCGCAGGCTCCGTTGTTTTTTGGCTTCTATCCAAACTGCAGAGTCAGTTTTAGCTAATTGCTTGAGGTAAGTTCTTAATTCTTATCAGGGACCGTCCTTGTGAGGAGCCACAAATCTTCTTGCTCCTTTCAGTTTATCAGGACCTGTCTTTGGGAGGAACTACAGTTCTCCTGCTGTAACTGCTTCACACAATAGCTAACAAGATTTCAAGCTTCATCTACTAATTAACTGCTAAGACTCCCTTAACCCCTTCTCTCAAGGTTGACTCAGGAATGATACTCTGCACTCAGTCAGAGACATCTTTCAGGGAGGAAATTGTTCACTGAGTACAAACCAGGAGGTTTTTGTGAAGTGCTCTGCTGTCCTAGTTCTGCTTGCAGTGGAGACAATTTTAGCTTGTTTGGGTGTTGTTGTCTCCTCCATCATGGGGGGAGGGCCAATCAGAAACACAGTGGACTTCAGAATTTTATTATGTGTCATTTCTGTTAGTCTTTTGCAGTATTACACACTCTGCCACCTCACTGGCGCTACAGAGCCCTTGTTATCGTCTGCTCCTGCTGTGATGTCAAACTAGAGCTGCCCAACTAATTGGCTCAGCTGAGTTTAATTTAGGAGGACATGCTAGTGTGTTTAAATTATGTGAAATCTCTGACCAATACCATCTGCGCAGCTTCAGTCGTCTTTTTGATGCCCTGATCCTTTTCTTTGGACAGTTGGTTTCTCTCTCTCTCTCTGGTTCTTGCCCTCTCCCCCCACCCACCCCACCTGCCGGTTTCTTGTTTCAGTCTAATGGATTGTAAATTGGTTTGCTTTTTCATGCCCTTCCATGACACTGACCTGGTGACCTTCTGTTCTTAATGGAAACCCATGAAGGCACGAATAGATAAATATAGATAGGTATGTTACAGACATTTATAATGCACATTGTTTATAAAACTTCTGTCATATAATAGCATCTTTTGGACAAAATGTAACGTGTATGCATTTTGTATACACACAAACACTTGTATTACACTATTTTTGTAATAAAGTAATTCACATCTCAGGTCAGTTTTCCTCAGTTTTAGCCTTGTCTCATATGTTGAGAATAGAAAATAATACAAAGACTGAGAGAAAAATAACTAGTTCTGCAAATTGATTAGTTTTTAGTTACTTGATTGAATGTGACTCCAGTTTATTGGTGTGCAATTAGCATGGTGATATAACTGCTGCAAAACGGATTTATATTAACTTTGAAAATGTGAGGGAGTTGAATTTTTAAATATCTGATTTTCTTCCTTGATTTTAAAAAATCATAATGTACTATGTTTTACTTGCCCTTTCATTTTAGTTTTAAAACAACAGGAAAAATATTTTGGATTAATGAATAAGAGCAATTACCAGCCTATTATAGAAATTCATCTCCATAAGAAGACTATATTTTAATTAAAATATAATTCATTAATTTTAAAATTATTTAATTCATTGAATTTAAATTTAATTAAAGCATTTAAAATTAACTTACTCCTGTTACATTACAAATAAATTTAAGTGACTTATTCTGCAGCAGTGGCTATAACTAACCACCACAGTATTTCAGGCCTAGTGTGTTTTGTTGTTGTAAAGTCAGGTGGATCCCTTTTTAACTGGCTGCCAAAAAGAAAGTTTTTGAAGGGCACATTGGTACTTGATTGATTTCTTAGTACATGTGATGGATTTAATGGATATTTCTGACATGACTTCAGCTCCTTATTGAGGTGCTTGCCTTGGAGAGGTTCCAGGTGTGCTAATGAAAAAAAGTTATGAGTAAAGACAGGAACAGTTAATGTTGTATTTGATGTGAAATCCAGAGTACTGAAATTAAATAAAATATAACACTATAATTAATAAGCATGCTAAAATTGAAAGGATGATAGTAATTTAACATTCACTTCTAGATGTTTTTGTCCTAGCACTCTTTATTTATGACAGCAAAGCTTCTACGTCCCAACTGGCAACTTCACCGGAGCTGAGGGGCTGTGTTTCCGTACGGCATCTTCTCCCAATGCTTCAGTCCTGCAGTGTCTCACTGAAAGTATACATAGGCCAAAGGGGAAAATGATGCAGCTCTGTGGACTTCCATGGATGTTTGCCCATTTATGCTACTCTGGTGCTGTCCTTGTTTGTGGAAACTTGCTGGTGCATGGGAACTGTATACTAGGAACAGCATCATGAAAGGCAATGGAAACCATATGCAATGAAAAAGAAGTAATGCGCAGTGAAAAGCTCCATAAGCTTTGTATAAAATTTTTTATTAAAAAGTGTCTCTTTGAATCAAATTTGGCCCAGCTGTTGCCATCTGTCAGCTTTCTAATGCCCTTTACAAAATACATTGTTGATGTTGGTCCAGTCCCTCTAGGGATGTGCTGCTGTAGGATACCCCACACATGGCAGATTATCAGTGTCACTGGAGAAGCCAAAAGCTGTTGGATATGAGGCTGAATACTCAATACTTGATTGATGTACTGAAAATGAAATAGTCTTATGCTTCTATCTGCAATATTTAAGTAGAAGACACTGCCTACTGTTTACTGGAAAGTGTGCTTTTGTACTGCCTAATAGAGCACTGCAGAAAAATAATTTTCTCCTAGAGTCTCTGTGTAATCTGTTTGCTTGCTGTGGTCTGGCATGGAGGTAAAAGTTATCTTGGTTAGAGCTTTTCTCTCCTGTGACTGTGGCTTTGTTGAGCAGAATTAGATATAGAAATAAACCCCCTTGTGCTGATGTATTCTTCAGTTTTCATTTCGGTATCATGATTATATTCATAGAAGAGAAGGAATAAATGTCCCAGGGATGAACACTTCCATGTGTGTCTATCCTAACACTTAACTATGCAGTTGTAGAGGTGGTGGCCTAACTTCCTAAGAACTGAAAAACAAAGAAAGACTTGATTTCTCAAAACGACAGGAGAATTTTTAGAGTAAGAAAACTGATTAATAACTCTGAAAATGTATTAAAAGGTTGCAAAAAAACTCTTAATAAGCCAGAAAGCTATAGACTATCTTAAAATATGGTGGTTGTAATTCTTTTTATGTATTTTAAACTGACTCACCATGCGAAGTTTTGCTACGGTTTGAAATAACACTAGGTCGCTGGCATTGGATAGCTAGTTGAAGCATCTGGAGCTGTAGGCTGCATACATTTTGGCTGTGTTTTTGGTAGTCACCTTCTAGAAGGACAACACTGCCATGATGAAGCTAAGATTGTAGTAGTTTTTTATTGTCATTTAACTTAATGTGAATTATGACTAATATTTTACCTACAGTGCAATTTCTGTATGAATTAGTCTGCGACCCAGAATGAGAGACTGAAGTCTACTTTGTTTAAAATAAGATACCATTTCATAAGCCATTTTTTGAAGTTGTTTACTGAAGATGTAGTTCTTATGCTCAGCCTTGAGAGTGACTCTTTATCATAGTAGATACTGACTCCTATTTAGATTACAAGTCTAAACCGTAAATAAATAACAGCAACTTCTTATTAAATCATTTTGGGATATATTCATAATACATAATATTATGACAATGTGAGGTTTTGAACTCTTTTCCTCTGATAAAGATGCAAAAATCCAAACAACAGAAGTGAAAGCAGATTTAAGAGTGAAGGTTCAGCTTTGAATAAAAAAGTGAATACCGAGTCATTGTTATTCCCCAGACTAATGGGAAATAATTTAAAGTGCTGAAATAAGCTGTACTGATCTTAGCTTAGAATTAATTTGAGATTGATAAGTCAGTAGGTAAACTCTATGAAACAGAAGCCTGAATACACAAAGGGAAATGGATGTTGAATGTTTCGGGTGGTTTTGTGAATGCTATAATCATAACATTTATTCAGAATTAGTCTCATGTGAAATTTTCAGATTTAATACATTGAAAGAATGAACGGCTATCATTCAGTATAATTTATTGAAAACTCTTGTTTCGTTCGTGATATTGCACTCTGCTTTTCTGCTTTTTGAATGCACCAAAGCTGCATTGTTGTGCTCCTTTTTAAATTTACACTTGGGTAAAAACAGGCTTTTTAAGAGGTTTGCACTGATCAGGATTGATCAATTTTTTAGCAGGCAACCAAAATGAGTAACTTACCACACTTCAGGAGGGTGCACAGAGCACAAAACTAGGGCATAGGAATTAATATTTTAGTATTCTGCACTTAAGCCATTACATGATGTTCTGCTGACGACAATGGAAACAACTTTGAAAAGCAGTGAAAGAGAGGAGCCTTCCCGCTCTTCCATTAGTTGTCAACAAAAACTTGAATTGCCTAAGAAAGGCTGTGACCTGCTAGCTTATATTTCCACTGTCAGACAGTTTCCTCATACACTCTTTTTAATCTTGTTCTAATCTAAGAGGTATAAATTTCCTCTTTCACCCAGGGTATGTATGTGTAATTGTTCTTTAATGGAAATTGAACCCAGAGGACTTGGGAGATCAAAATTCAATTCTTTCCTCTGACACAGATTTTGGGCAGTCACTTAAGTGCCCGGTTTGATTACCATTCATTATTTGGTGACCATCAATGTGCTCTTAAGAATCTATTGAAATAAATGACTGTCATTAATATAATTGTTGCCTTTCATGTTCCTTGTACAAAACTATTGACTGTTATGTATACAATCATTCCCTTTTGTTTTCCAACATTATTTTTAATTTTTTCTGTTTTACATGTTCATTTTTGTTTTGCAAGATGGCTTCTGCCATTTTCAAAATCATGGTTGCTTCAGTTTCAGGACCTTATCTGAACTGATCAGAGCACAGGCATATACATCAACTTCCTTAGAAGTATGTACACAAAGGGTATGTGTCTGTGTACATTTATTTCCTTAAACATAAAGAAAAAAAATTCTTAGCAGTTAGAAACTATCTCAGTATTTCTTTTTTACTGTGGAAATTTAAAAGAGGAGTGATAATCCTGAAACATAGCTGCTTACCTTTCATGTCTTATTGCAAATTTTTCAATTGCCTCAACTCTATAAGCTTTTAATTTTAGCTTTCTTACAATTTTTTTATCTTAGTCTGCACTTGAAATAGAACTTAAAGATACAATTCTTATGCTCTGTTGTCTATCAAATTATTCCAGATATAATGTCCATTAGTACGAGAATTAATTGCTTTTCCTAAGTGAGACAAGCCATTTCTATTCTGCACTGTGTTTCTGCACTATGTGTTGAGCAGCACAGGTTAGCAGAGCAAAGTAGGAAAACATAAGCTGTGGCGCTCCATATAATGGCGTATACAAAGGAAGGAGGCTAACAACAAAATATCTCCTACAGAATGTCAACTTTGTGAGTGTGTGTGTTGGTGAGGGGAAGTAGCATTGCCTTCTTTGGCTTTTAATACTGCTTCTTAAGTTTCTTTTTTTTTTTTTCTTTTCCAACCTTGTTCCTGTGTTAGAATTTATGATTAAAACAAAAATTATTTTAAATATTTTGATTACTGATTTTATTCACAAACATTCCATAGCATATGGTCTGTACTTACAGAACAAGTTTTTTAAGTTTAGACAATATAGTAATTCTGACTTGAGTGCTATTAAACAATGACAGAAAGACCACTAGCTTAGAAAGATGATCCTGAATTTACTTGCTATGCTTCCTTGACACATAAGCTTTTTCACTCAGATTTGAAAGTTTTAGAGGTGAGCAAGCTTATAAAATATCTAGGGCCTTATGCTATGTGTTATCCAGTTCCTATTTCCCGCGCCTGGAAATGTGTTATACCGTCACCCTGGAAAAACCTTGAGAGCTTGCACATTACTCCTCCTGCTATAAAATAGAATAACATCTTTCTGGGTGCTGAGCTCTTCATGCAAGGGGCAGGGTATTTCCAGCTATTCATTTTTTGTGCACTTCAACATAAATGAATGTATATGTCTAAGAGGTTATACACAAAGGCTTTTTTCTATTTTTGCTTGTTTCTAGATATAGTGGTCTTCATCATAGGTGATAGAAATTTATTTTGCATTTAATTTGGTAGGCTTTTAAAATTAAATGGGTGTTGCTTTTTCTGTTACACCACAAATACATGTATGTGTGTATTTATGGTCTGTTCTCCTGTCTTTTTTTCTTGCCACATAATAATGTAGTAGTGATAGCATTTCTGAATAAATAGTGACCTCGTCACTAACATTTAGAACCTCATGCCAGGACAACCAGGACCCTTTGACTTGCACTGACACACATCTAAAAAGGATTACTCGCATCAATGTTGCAACTATTGGCAGTTACTGACACACTAATGCTTTCTGTTGCTTTCTTCAGGTATGTTTTTCATAAAAGAAAAATAGAATGGTCTTCATGAAGACACACGGACAATTATTCCTGTTCAGATAAAAGGAAACCACCTCTCTACTAATTCTTGGCATTCTCTTTTGCATAATTGAGAGGCCATTTGTGCATTTAATAGATTAACTCCAGTTTATTAAGAAAATGGACAAGATCCATTTGAAATGATAACAGGTCAGATTTTAATCTGGTGTGAGTTATCGTTGCACTACCGAAAAAAGTGCAGACAATATGGGTCTGGCCCAATAAGACACACATAGGTCTTGCCCAGTAATTTTTTCTAGTTTATTCTCCCTTCTAATCAGGAAATAGCTTTGTTTCAAAAAGCTCCTTTGCAAGAATTTCTAACTATCAGAAAATGAATGTATTTAATGGTGTCAAATTTACTGTATAATTGACAAGAATAATAAGGCACACGCTGTGACTTTAGTGAATACATTTTTTCAGAGAGAAGGGTGGGAAATGTATTGGGTTTTTTTGTTAATGTATCAAAATCTTTGAAAGAGTGGACAATTGCAAAAGCTCAGTTCTGTGGCTGATATAAATAATGTGTCTGTTGGTTTCCAAGGTAAAGTAATTGTTGCATTGGTAAATAAAGCAGCTCTAGTGTTTTAGAACACTAGTGGGTAAAAATAAATAATAATAAAATATGTCAGTGTTCACTTTTGGTCTGTCTAAAAGCAAATTAGTGCTGTTTGGGGAAAACTGACCATCCAAACTGCTCTTGAGAAATAAAAGCAACTAAAAATTTAATAATATATAATCTTATCTTGACCTTCTCAGGCACACAGAGAATTCAATGAGTTCCACTTATCTGAACTTGATTCTATAAGTGCTCTCAGCATTAGCTCTTCATATACCTATTTGCTTAAAATGTTTGCAGGAATTATTAGTGTTTAAATGTGTCCATTCTTGTTGTAAATTTGACACAGCCAATTTTACTGACTTTATTGATTCATAATTTTAGCTTTACTTATTGAATATGCAAAGTGATGCAAATGGATGTACAAACACAAACATTCATCCTCATGAAATGAAGTATAATTGAGGTTCTTAACTCTTCAGAATATTTCTGAACATTTACATAAATGCTTTCATTAAGTAATCAATATCATTGAGTATTTGTATATAAAGTACGGGGATGAGATATATGAAAAAGTAATAAGCATTATGAATCCATTTTGTCAGTATTCAAGAGTATTAAGTGCCTCGGTACGAAATAAAGGTGTTGGTGCATCCTTTAAAGAAATAATAGCTGTAATATTAATGCACTCTAGACATGTTTTAGTAATGAAAAACTAATTTTCTGGTTACTGCGTTTAGTTGGAGACCTGCAGGTTTTGACCTACTATTGATGAATTTATATCATACCTAATAAAAATAGCTTTAGTGAAGGATCTTCTCTACACCCATACAAAATCATTTTCCCCTTTCATATTTAATAATGTTTTTGCTTTTGTAATTGTTTTGTTGTGTAAATGTCTAAAACATTTGAATTAAAATAAGTTTTAGGGTTGTAGTTCAATCAAAAATACGCTGATTGCAAAGAATTTCGTAGCTGGTCACAAATAGATGGATTAAGAAAATAACCAGTTACAGTAATCTGTAAAAAGGCTACATTGTTGTTACTGGAAAATAAAATCCAATTCCTCCACATCTTTATACAGGTCTTTCAGAGTAAATGTTGTTTCTGCAGCTACATAAAGTAGGAATTGCTCATCTGCCTGAGTTGTAGGCAAACAGCAGTGCATAAAATTCCTCCTTGTAAATTTGTCTCTGAAATGAAATTGTGTGACTGGGGAAGTACGGAAGTCAAAAACAGGTGAGAGGATTGCCACCTCTGTAGGCTGTTACTCTCATTGATGAATATATCTTCACACAAATAGTTCTTTAAGTGTAATGAATTGTTCACATAATGAAATGCTGTAAATTAACTTCAAAACATACTTATTTTTGTTTTTATTTTTTTAGTAAAGTTCCTTTACTCATTACTTGTTTCCACAGGGTGGATAAGAGTAAGCAATCTATAATAAAGGACTTGTTCTTTGAGTGGTCTCTGTTAGAGGGAATAGAAACACAGAGTCTACTTAACTAGGCTCACAGAGAGGAATCTTTTTTTTTTTTTTTTAATTTAATGGATATAAAGCTTCTAAAATAAAGAGATGGTGAAAAAAGGAACAGAAGCATAAAGATGCTAAAGTGAGTTTATTTCGGATAATTTCCTTTTCAGAGACAAATCTTAATGATACTACTGTCTGACAACCTCATGGTATTTTACATAGCTCTTATGATTTCTCTGCTTTCCCTGGGACTCAGATCCCACTGAAGCCAGCAACATCCCAAGCCACCATATTGTTCTTACTAGGAATTAAAGACTTCACTAGGTTTATGCTTCTTGCACTTGAGATCCAAAAATTGTATCTAATCAGAAGCTATATCTAATCACCAGCTAATGAGAAATTTAGACAATTGACACTCCCAAAAAACAGCAGACAGACTTATAATTGCTATCCAAATAATTAAGTAAACTTTTGTTCGGTTTTGTTACAGTGAAGCAGTCTGTTTAACCTTTCCATTCCCTGCCACATTCTTCCCCCAGAAAGTGTCAACATGATCAGCTTAGCCTATTAAGCCACGTAGTGTGATTTCATAGCATGTGTGGACAGTGTTAACGATAGTGTAAATTCAGATGACACTGCAAGTCATCCTTATCACTAGGTGAGAGGTAGTCCAGTGTTGGTACAATTGGCAGTAGAATTTACCTCCATGAGGACAAATGCGGTGACCTAGAACAGTGGATTCTGCTTCATCTTCAAGGTATTTTGGAGTGCCGTATCTATTAATTGTATTTTGATAGTGTTGCTTAAGTCTTTTTAATTTAGAGTACGTAATTTAGTATATTCAGTTATTAATTGGATCATTTCTATAATAGTTCTATACTTTCTGTATTTTCAGTGACAGACAATTTTTCTTATATCTAGTTGGGATAAGGAATCATGCTAACTATTGTAATTACTAAACCCCAGAAGCAGTTATGCTTAGGAAGTTTGATTAGAAAACTCGATATTTAAATAGGTGTCTATAGCTCCTATGGTGTAAAGATATAGCTGTTAAAATCGGTCCTTTGAAATCCATCCTTTCTTTGGTTAGGAACAGCCATGTACAGCAGAACAGTCATGCTCCTTGTGTTTAGAGGTGATAATTTGGTGAATCTTTTATTTAAAACTTGCATGGGTGATGTAAGTAAACAGTTCCACAAAAAGTGTTGAAGTGTTATAAAAAGGTACCTTTCACTTTTTTTTTTCCTTACTTGAAGCAACAGAAATCTTATAGCTTATATCAGTGGAAATGGAAAAATAGAAGGGGTTTTGAAATGCCTTACTGTGCCTATACCCAGTATTTCTTCATAGTGCATTTTGTTTTGTGTCAGGGTCAAAAATGTTCTGTTCTTCCTTTTGAATGTTCTGGCTGTTCTCCATCAGAGACACATTTAAAAATGCTGTTGTTTCTCCTAAGTGAGAAGCTCTGAGTTGGAGTATGGATGCCATCTATAAAAGCTGTTTGAGAGAGTTCCATGGCAATGTCAGTACAGTCCAAAACAGTAATCAAAAAAGCCAGGAAGATCTACTACTATCCTTTTCCCCTTTTCTGTTCATTTCCTGTTCTTATTTGCTTTCCCCCTAAGCACCTCCTACTGGTTGCAACAAGAAGATGACACTGGGTCAGAAGGGCCTAATTGAACTGTGGCCATTCTTAGCGTGCCTCTTAGTGACAGTATGGTAAGTACAACTAGAGATAGAAGAATGAGTGTGTGCAATGAGTAACTGTAATAGTGCTAACTGTGTATGACATCAAAACATTAAGGCTGCTGTAAAAAAAAAAGTGCAGGTTAAACCAGTGTGGTGATCTGTGTTTGTAAATTGCAATGAAATAATTCTAGTGTAAAGTTTCTATCGGGTTTGAATGGAATGTTGAGATCTTTAATACGATCATTGTATAAAACACTGTGGTTTTAGGTTTCATCATAATGTCTGGTTTAAGTGAAGAATCCAGAGAACAAGAAGCGTGGGCAGAGATCCCAAGAAATCTGATCTTGGAAAGAATATGTGTTATTTAATCTCTTGAATAGAGGACTGATGGAACAAAGGGATTTTCACATATATGAAGGGGTTGATAAGAGGAAGGTAGGAATACACTTCTCTGCTTACCTGCATTAGGAGAAAGAGTAGTATTTTGAAATTACAGCAAGGGAACTTCTGATCTCATTACTGTTTTATTTTTTTAAATCCTCTGATGTACTTAAGATGATTAACTATTAGACTAGATGGGTCAGGGAATTGTGGCATTTTTATTATTGAAAGTTTTTAAGTAGATGTTGAAAAAGGTTTGTGTATTTGCTTAGAGGTACAGCTGGAGTAAATAATCTCTGAAGACACCTTCCAGCCTGCTTCTGATTATTTTACAAAGGATTTGAAATTCATCCTATTAAAGGGTTAAAAGCATATGGCAGGGAGTCTCCTGTGTGGTGTTGAGCAATGCAGTTTCCATGACAAGAATAGAAATAGCAATTTGAAGTCTCCTGTTTTAACAAGCACTTTTCCATGGAAAATTGTTGTCAGTACGTCAGAAGAAAAGAAAAAACCCATTTCAATACTGCAGCCTTCCCTCAGTTTTGTATCCAGTTTCCCAGACACCACATAGCAAAAAACGTAAAGCATTAACAAAAGGCTGTTTGGATATTTTGACATCTAATTGGTTGTCCTTAAGATAGAAACCATTCTTCTCTTTTAACAAGTTTTTAGATGAGTTAAAAAGACATTTTTACATCTTTTACTTCATAAAATATCCGCTTAAAAGTTGTCATGCGTGTCTCCATCTGCACTGTTTTTCTTTGGTGTGATTTTTAGAGAATCACTTCCTGTAACTGCATAATCTAGTTCTAATGTAACTGTGTTCTTAGTTTGCTGTGTTTGTCCTGTTATGTCATTCTGTAAGATGAACTGTCTTTCTGAAGAGCCTGTATTTTGAATGCCAACTGCCTGGAATGTAAATAGGAAAAAAAGCCAGGTCTGTCATTGTCTTTGAAACTTAGAAGTTAAAATCTCTTTTCTTAACCAGCATAATATTCAGTAACACAGTACATACCTTGAACATTAAGTGTTGTCTAGGTTTTCCAAAAGTAAGTCTTGTACTTACAGGCGTCTTACAATTAATTCCCTGATATTAGAACTATGGCTGTCATGTTCTCAGTGTTCTGTCTGCCGGGGAAAACCCACATATACTCCAAAGTTCCTGTCTGTTCACTGAGAAACAGGTTTTTTCTGGGAGCTTTGGGTCATTCTCAAGTACAGTCAGTTAAATCTATTGAGGACTTTAAAGATGAGAAAGATCTAGAATTTATCAGTATTCAGAGATTTGTGGCAGTACAGTGCATTGGTGTGGCATGCTCTTAGTGCCCTGTGTAACTGAGCACATCAACTTCACTGGGCTGGCTTTTAAAGTGTTGGAATCTTTACATGTCTTCATTTTTAGGCCTTTCAGTTGTGGGAACAGCTTGGTATCCTATTTAAAAGGTGGTCTATTTGCTGCTGGTCCACTCGCTCTCCACAGGTTTTTTAGGAATTGAGTGGTTTTTTTGAGAGGTAGAATAATAGTTCTTTACCAAAGGTGGCACTGGGTTATAGCATTGCCTGTAAGCACTTCAGGTTGACAAGGCAATTAATGATTGAGATTTATTCTGCAAAGTATGACTGTAATAAAAAAAAAAAAAAAAAAGAGCGCATGGAAAACATCAGTGGGTTGTTGCGTGGTTTGTTTTGTTTTGTTTTTTTTGTGCAATTAGAAATGAAGCTCCATGTAAATGCAAGAATTTCTGCTGATACCACTATGAAGGAACTCAGGCTGATACTAGAGCATTTAGATATCTACCTGAAATGCAATTTACTCTTCTTTTTTCTCTCTTAACTTGAACAAGGACTGGAGTATAAGTATCTCTCGCCTTGGTCCTCCAAGTATCCATCATTTGATGTCAAAATGGATTGCATTGGCAACTTCTCATCTGAGAAGCTGAATTTTTCAGCAAATAAGCTAGTCAACAGGGAAAAGCAAGAGATGTCCAGCCACATTTCTAGGACATTATAATTTGATCTTTCTCACAGTATCAGTTTGCATTTCAATCAGCTGCTTTGAAAACTGGTAATTGTTGAAGGCTGTGATTTTTTGCAAGGCACAAGCTAGATTTCTGTGTGTTTTTGAAAAGCTCTCCACTGCAAGTAGAAGAGGCTAATTTCTTCTGCATATGTCCTGAGACTTGGTGAGTAACAGGGAAAGGTTCAAACAGATCCTGCCAGACTCTTAAGTAGCTAGATTTCATATTCTAAGATGGAGAGTAATAAGACCATAAACTATAGGCTTTGTAACAAGGATGTTGTCCTTAAGATGGCAGTTAGGACCTGGCTATTAATGAAATTCTTGGATTTATTTTGGCTTCATTAGATTTTTGATTGATTTTTTTTATTAGAATAGCTTTCTAAATTACATTGTGCATTTCCTTTAGGTATGTATTGTCCTAAGAGCCAAAGCAAGTGTGTGATGGCTGACAAAAGAGGAGAATTACGCTGGGAGACTATGAATAAGGGCTGGCTGGGTGTTGCACTAAGGCATTTTTTTTTTGAAGGAAAACATTTACTGTGCGATTAATGCAATGTGGTAGAAAACTGAGTTTTTTAGAAATAGAGCTAAGTGTAACCATGCGTATTAAGGACAGCAGCAAATACTCCTTCCTTGGGGCAATGAGAAAGTCCTGTAAACCACTCCTTGGGGCAGAAACTTCCAGATTCAGACCAGAATAAGATCCAGATTCAGAATCCATTCAGGATACTATGGCTATTTTCCAACCTTTTTATCAGCTGTAGACTATGTCATGGTCTAAAGCTTTGTTAGCATGACTTTTATAAGTGTGCTTCATTCAGATATGTAATTATTTAACTGTTAACCATCTAAGGTAATGTCTTATGAATAGACTTAAGTAATACTGTTCCTTATATTTTACTTACTGTTCTTTTATGTTGTCTTATCCTTTAGATTTTTCTTTTTTGCTATGCTTTACAATTTTTCTTATTTCTTCCTGGAATTAATTGATAGTAGTTGGGGAGTTGATTAGGTTTGCCTTATGATTATGCAACTGTCTAATTTTTCTGGCAGCTGCTATCCATCCCAATTGTTTATAAATTATAATGCATTATAAAACCCTGGCTCAGAAACCTTTGTGTATTTTATACAGGGGGAAAAAAAAACCAAACCAACATTTCTTCTGTATATAGTAAATAGCAAGGGTAGTTTCCCCTGAGCGCTCCTGCTTATATGATAGTGGTTCACTAAACATTCATATCTGATTTAGTAAATTGTTGGATGATAGCAATCAGGATGCTGACTCGTTGAGTAATGAGATTCTGATGACAACTAGCTCCCTGATAAGTGCTTCAAAACCATTAAGTGTTGTAAGATTCATAACACGTGAAGAATGTAGAGAGCCTCTAGTATTTAAAAATTATAGTAATTGTTTTTTATAGATTATTTTTTTTATTCTAATAAATGAAGCTTAGTTTGCCTTATAGTTTGTAAGCTCCTGAGAATAAGGATTGTCTTTATTTGTGTTCTTCTCATCACTGATTAACAAATAAATAATGGAATTTATGTATGAATGCAGGGGGATCATGGCAAAATAGTAGCTAGCCTTGGCAAGCATTACAGTAGATGCACAAGCAACCCACACATCACAAAAGTATCATAACAGTTGCATGTATTCTGTCAGATTTTTATTTCTCTTAATGACCTTTCTGCAGAGAGTGGGTACATTAATACAAACATTTCCATATAGACATATTTTACCATGTTACCACAATTAACTATTTGATGCTATGCAGTCCTCATGCTTGATTTAGCTGTTCCTTTTTCATTCAAAGCTGTTTAGTCAATGAATACACAGTTAAAAAAATCTTTTAAAAGAATAAATGGTAGAGATTGTGATTGTTATGTATTCTGTTTATCTATAATTCATTTCATCATTATAATGTCATATTGTAACAACTATTGAGAGCTAATTCCCTGTAATCTGTCTTTTAGCTTTGCAACTGAATTTTTTACTGGTTTCTTAATTTCTGCCAAGCCACACATTTTAATGTCACGTATCTTGAGAGAGAACACTGATAGAGAAAATGCTGGCATTATATTTTTTTGTTTAAATATTAACTTTTATTAAAATTATTTCATGCTTCTTAATTCAGCGGTCTTATTAGGAATAGCTATTGTTTACAAGGACTGTCAGCTGCTTTTATGAACTCCTGAAGCCTTGCTGATGTGGCAGCAGATGAGTTCAATGGTGTTTAATTAATTTGGGAAAAAAAACCAATTAAATTCCCTTTTATGAGATTATTAAATTAATAACTATTCATTTTAAATTCACAAATTAATAAAAATAGAAGTGAGAATATTGATGGGTTCTGCCGTATTCCTAGACTTTATGACTTTACATTAAGCTGGATAGTGAGCACTGAATGTCAAAATAACAGTACTTGAAATTAAAGCAGCAAAAAGGATGAACTGCTGCACTTCAAAGAAATTATGCATAGCAGCCTTTCTTTATTGAGCAGAGATGTTTTAGCATCCCAGAAATAGGTTGTGTTGCTTATGTTGTGGATTGTATGATGTTCAGTTTAATGTTAATTATTTTTAAGGTAGCTGAAAATTAAATCACTTATCATATAACTACCCCATCTGTTCTATTTTCAGACCACCATTAACTACCAGTTCTTCCCTTTCTTTCTGAAAAAAATATTGCATGGGGTTCATACTTGTACCATTTTCATGAGCTCAGGAGTCCAGTATACCACAATGTAGAGATTGAAGCTGAAGCCTAGTTCTCTTATTGAACACACTGTTAATGTCTTGGGATGCAATCTGGGTCTAGACTGGAGTGAATAACTGTCCAGTAAATAAAGGGAGGGGCTATTTCACACTCAGACCTGTAAAGGCAATAATGCCCCAAGTGGCTCCAAGCTACTTGGCTCTGCAAACTGAAGGCGGAACATGAATACAGCTATCAATGGCCTCTACTCCATTCAGTTCGGCCCAGGACCAGTCTGGTTTTCATGGGTTCATGAAAAAAATTTAAGTCAGAGGTTCTGATAGATCGTTTATGTTACACTCGTGTACCTGTGTTGAGGATGATGGTATTAAATTAAACGTTGCAGTGCTCTGGAAGCTATCCTACTTGTTGGCCATGAAAGAGATTGGAGTGGTAACAGCTTAAATTTAGGGCTTCTGCATTGGCAGCTTGCTGTTTAGGTGAGAGATTTCTGTGTGACCTTAGAAAAATGTTGTTCTGTGCTGTAGAAGGAGAAAGATAAGCACTTACACAGCGCTTTTCCCAGGGCTCTGATAAATCTCACAGTTGATAAAACTCTGAATCTGGTAGTAATCTGGTGTTAGAGAGGTGAGCTCGACTTATTAACCTGGTGCTTTCGAGCCTGTACAATGTTCCTCTACATAATCTAACTTCTTTGGTACAACTATTAGCTTGTGCTTTAGAGAAATGAAGTAGCAGAACGTAGCATCTTTCATGTAGATGGCAATAACTCTTCCTGGATGCCCTATTCCTTCTTGTGGAGACAAAATTATGAAGTAAACCTACTGAAAAAACTCTCCAGCTGCTCACAGTGTTCATTTAGCTAGGTTTACAAAATGGATAATCCTTTATTAGGAATTTCTAGAAAATCGGGGGATGAAGGCCAAACACCTGCAATATGATATTCAGGGATAAAAGTTTCCAGTTTCCCATTTCCCACTTAAAGTCCATTGCAGCAGACTTGGACATGGCTGGTTCAGCTCAATTTGACGCATTAAAAGAGTTCGTCCTCTCAGGAAATTCTTTCAGGAGTACTGCTGCTAACAGTTCTCTGTATGATTTGTGACAATACAGGCTTTACACTTAAGTCTAACCTATGTTTTTTCCTGTGCTATTTTGCATTGAATACAGGGGATAGAGAAAAAAAATTAATAAAGAAAACTGGAGCCTAAAAGTCTGGGGAAAAAAAAAACCCAGCTATATTTTTGGGAGACTCTGGTGATGTAAGCCCTTCCAGCTGAACAGTCGTAGCCTGTTACTGACTGACAGTTCATAATCTCGGAGTTATTTCTGTTGTTTGTGTATGAATCAACTGCTTGTTCATAGGCAATGACTGTATGAAAAAAGTCACTGTTTGTAGAAATTGCGGATAGGAGTATGGAGAGCATGCGTTCTTCAAGGATGGTAGAGGCTACCTACACCGACGAATGCTTTTTTTAGGATTGTTGTGGTTTAACCCCAGCTGGCAACTAAGCACCACACAGCAGCTTACTCAGTCCCTGCCAGTGGGATGGGGAGAAAATCATAAAAGTGAGAACACTCGTGGGTTGAGAGAAAGATAGTTTAAAAAGTAAAGCAAAAGCTGCGCACACAAGCAAAGCAAAATATGGAATCCATTCACTACTACCCATCGGCAGGCAGGAAAGCAGCGAAATCCATCACACCTAGCAGTTACTTGGGAAGACAAATGCCATCACTCTGAACGTTGCCCCTTCCTTCTTGTTCCCCCAGCTTTATTGCTGAGCATGACGTCGTATGGTGTGGAATATCCCTTTGGTCAGTTGGGTTCAGCTGTCCTGGCTGTGTCCCCTCCTAGCTTCTTGTGCACTTCCAGCCCGCTCACTGGTGGAATGGGGTGAGAAGCAGAAAAGGCCTTGACTCTGTGTAAGCACTACTCAGCAATAATGAAAACATCCCTGTTTTCAGAACAAATCCAAAACATAGCCCCATAGTAGCTACTATGAAGAAAATTAACTCTGTCCCAGCCAAAACCAGCACAAGGATTCAAGGGAGAAATAGCTGACCCCATTACCTCATCCCAGTCTATGCCTGCCTTACTTCCCCTGTGCTGGGAGGTCTTCACTTGCCCAGTTGCTATAATGCCAGATGTAGGACCCTCTGTTTTTTAGTGAAGCTTGCTGCAGTGATTTCTGTCATGTTGACTGTGAGGTCTCATATAGCCTAGGTTATTTTCTGTGTGAATGCAGTTTTTATATTTTGTAACCTTCAAGGATACTGTCATCCTATTTCCAGTTAGCTTTATCACCTTACTAATAATAATGTCAATTATCACCTGTCATAATTTTTCTACTGTAATGTTTGGAGCTCACTAAAGCATTAAGACAGAGATTGTGCCATACATTTTCTTACAGGTTTTGACTTGGTCTATCAGCCTATAATTGTCATGATAAATCATTTGCCTGCTGTTGTCATTACACTCCTTCTCATTTTCTTATGATTTCTAATAGTAGACCTACCAGAAAAGAATAGAGAAAGGCAAAGAAATTGTGATTCTGGAATGAAAGATTGTAAATTATAGATGTAACAGAAAGATGAAACAGAAAACAAACTTAAAGAGGAGGAAAATCAAGCAGGAAATAGAAAGACACAATACAATGAAGTGAAAATTATAGAGGGAAAAGATAAAACGTTGATACCATTCTAAGTAGAGTTGTGAAAACCACTATGTTCCATTTTTAATTTGATTATAAAGTGAAGGATTTTTTTCTTTTGTTTTTATTGAAATACATCTCATTGAGTATTACAATACTGTGCTTTTGTTCAGGGTGACATATTTCTAAGAGGACATTAGTTGAAAGCAAAGAAGAATAACAGAAAATGTTGTAGAAACTCCAGGAATGAGGTTATTTAAGAGGTATTAATACTCTGACAACTTTTTAGGCTGCTATGACCATGAATTAGGATTTACATTGAATCTAAATTCCCTTTTGTTTTTATACAGTTACAGCTTTCACTAACAGTGCCAATGTAGAAGCTGGAGTTTTTGTGAAGCAGCTTTAAACTGGCGCTAGTACTAGCTTAATCTTTCACATGGAACAGATTTTTAGGATAAGGTATTCACTGTTTTGTAACAGGTCCCACATCCCAGTGAACATGCTTCAAACATACTATATGAAATGGGCTGAAGTACAAAAAACCAAATGTAGTTGCTTGAATGGAATAACAAGGAGATGGAATAATAAAGGGTTTTATAAAATCTGATGAGCGACCAGCTCCTCCCCTCTCCCCTTTTTCACATTCAAACATTCTAATGTAATATAATAAAGATACTTTATTAATAATAAATAGTAATAATAAATGATCTTATAAATATACTGAATTACAGAACACTGAACACTGTCTACATGGTCCTACATCTCTCTGACAAATGGCAGTGTATTTTAAATATAGTGGATTTAGAAGGGTTAAATATATTTCCTCCAGGTCTGGGCTATACTACCTTTCTTCTTGTCAAAGAACCACCACAAGAAGTCATAGGTTCTAGGCTGCATCACTGTTTCCCAGGTAACAACACAGGGAATCCCAACACTAAGACCTCCTTGGGGCCTGTGACAGTCAGTCAAATTGCCTTAAAACCCAGCCTTTTCAAAATAAAAACATACCTGATGCAAAGGTACATATCAAGCAGAAGCAACAGATAACAAAACTGAAGGTTACATATCCTGTCTAAAGTGTATCTTTTGACTATAGTGCATTCAAACAGCATCTCCTGCTTCCTGTAGCATTTTCTTACAACTCCTAAAAAGATTAATTTCCAAGCATCTTTACCCCCTCATTCTGTACTTTCTCTCCAAAGGGACCTCTAGCAGTTTTATATTTGCTTTTATTAAGGGAAAGGCCTGGGAAGGGACCAGTTTGCTGGCCAAATAGGCAGTCAAGTTATAGTTAATCTGCCTGTATTTAATGTACCACTTTTTCTCTGTGTTTTGATTATTATTTGTATCTTCTAGTAGACTTGTTTGAATTAATTGTGCACCATCAGGCAGAACTGAAATGCATATTAGTGTCATAAAAAAGTAAAGATGACTTCTCTCATTTTCTGAAAATTTTTAATAGAAATAATAATATGAAATATGTATTACACTTAATGAATAATAAAAAAGTAAAATAACCTACTTGATAGGAGTCCTGAAGGTTTTTAGTGCTTGTGCCATCTTGTTATGTTTCTTGGCACGATTTGTAAACTGACCACAGCAAAATCAAGAAACTTCATGTCAGAAAAAATAAAAGCCATCTTAGTCATACCTTAGGCTGAAAATCACAAAGTTGTATGGGTTTAAATGAACTTTCACTCATTTTAATTTGAATGAGTAGTAAGATAGCTAGAGGTGTCTAAATGCATTCCAGCTCCTGTCGACTTCCAGAAAGAATTTTGATCCTGAGGGACAGCAGTTTTTAAAAAAATCAGTCCAGGTTCCTGTGCAGCTTTGAAAATTTTAGCCTTTGTCTTTATAATAGTGTTTCTACCAACACCATGTCGGAAAGCCATGAAACTGAAAAGTTCTTATATCACGTTATAAGAGTGAATCCAAATTTAGCTAATGCTATGGAAGGTTAGCTAGACCTTTTGAAGTGACCTTGTAGCAGCTCTGCTATCTCTTTTGGAAACAGATGTGAAGCATGTTTTTTCTTCCATCCCTTTTGCTTAAACTGAATTAAAATCATGTTTATTTTGAGTTGTAAGTGCAGGGAAATACAGGAATCTTTATCTAGATATGGCAGAATCCTGTTTCATGTAGTACCCCATTATACCTGTTTTCTTTCCTCTGCAAAACATAGAAGGGAGATAGCCCTTAAGCAAAGGGTTGTGAAAAATCCTAAACAAATTAAATGTATTTGTGTAGTCTGATCTGTACTGTGCAGCTGCCACAATTCCCAGTATATTTATACAGATAGAAGCTAGAAACTCATGTGTTTAGCACAGCATTATTCCTCGCTAAATGAGTTGGAGCAAGGGTTAAAATAAAATCAGTATTTCCTCCTATTAGCTTTTCTACTTCCTTTGGGACTTTATGTAAGCTCGTATTTGTTAGTCCAAGGTAAGGATACAAACCTGATTCAGTGTAGGACTGAAAGGGAGAGAGCTAGTCAAAAAAGTATTGTGTTAACAGCTGAAGATTGATTAATTTCTGTCACATCATATTGGTGATTTCTTAAACTGGAGATTCCTGTCAGATCATAAACCGTGCCACAGCCGCATTTTGGCTTATCCCCCAAATGCAAATGTGCTTCAGAGAATCAAAGCTCGAGGCCTTCTATGTGAGGGAGAGCATGGTATCTCATGATACTAAGCTACTGTAATGCTGCCAAGAGGCCAGAGAAATATAGAAAGGGTAGGAGCAATTATTTATTCCAACTAAGAATTGGAGCATTCTGTATCATCTAGAATGCATGAAAATAATGATTGCCAACAAAGATTTCTCTAACTTTTAATGTTAGATTGCAAGGTTAAACAACATTCAAGTTCTGCTTGAGCACTCTTGTATTTGAAAGTGTGTGCCAGGGAGCGAGTTAGTGTGCCTGCAGGTTTTTTTTGTTCCTTTTAAGAAGTGATCTCGCTTACCTTTAACTGCAGTGGTTGGGGGTTTTGGAGTTTGGTTTTTTTTGGGGGGTGGGGTGGGTGTGATGGTGGTGAATATAAATGGCTAGGTCACCAAACGTTTCTAGGAGGAAAGCTTTTCATCTTGCCTAGAACTCTGAACACCTAACATATCTGATCACTGATGTAATAAATAATATTTTAGAGAGGTTGCTAACATAGTCTTATCAGCTGGTAAGTCTTACCATCTATTCCACGTCTCAATTAAGGCAGTTGCAAAAGTGAAAAGGGGAGAGCTATCTAGTCTTTGCATAAGGAATTCTGAGGGAGGAATATCTGTAAATAAGAGGTATTCCAGTGTTCTCACATGTCTTGGTGTACATGCAAAAGGCATGTGTTTTCCTCAATAGAACAGTTCTGAGTGTGTGGGATAAATCATTCCTGTGAAATCAGGTTAGCAGTAGGCAAAACCAAATTAGGCTCCATCAGAGACTGAGGTATGCTCCTTCATATGTGCCAGAACTGTTTGCTCTATAGGTAATTCACTGAAAACAGCTGCCTTTCTATACTGCTTTACTTGTCATCTGAAGGACACCACGTATATTTTAGAGGTCTTTTATTCACTTTGTATTCAAGCTAAATTCATTTAGCCACTGTACACAATGAATGCAAAGGTAAAAATTTACCCACCTTTCTTTACAACATCATTGAAGGTAGAGCTGTGCTGAGAGGTAGACATTATATCTGTATAAAATTGCTCTCTGTATAAAACCAACAGATTTGTATAGTGGGAATGAGTATTTCATAAAGATGGCGAAAAAAAATTGAAGAGAGTATCGTCATTCCTGATTTTCTCTTGGCTGCATTCAGACTACCACAATAGGGAGGGGGTGTGCATGTGTGGAAAAAGACCTTTAGGTATTTTTTTAACCACTACAGATTCTTTCCTACAAGCACACTTTTATTGCCTACAGATAAGCTTACATACATATTTGAGGATCCCTTCATTCTGCTTGCAGAGGTGATTATAACTGTATTGAAAAATTCCGTCTAGTGAATGCTGTGAGGAATTTGTTGTGGAAGCACTGCAGAATGTGTTCTGTGCCAAAAGCGCCAGCAACAAAATAGGACTTAGTCTCTGTGCAAAAGGGCAAGCACCTTGGAATAATAAATGAAAAAAGAATTACATCTATACCTTTATGATCATTTATATAGCAATAACACTGCCTTGTCTGGCCATCCATCCATCCAACCCCCCTTCAAAATGCCCAACTGCTCACCTGTTTCAGCTGCATTTAGCAAAGTGTTGCTGTGATGATATAAAATGAATTCCAGCTGTGGTCACCTGGTGTTTTCCCTCTTGCCCAACAAATTTCACCACTGAGTGGTAAGAAGTTAAAAATATTAGAAACATGAAGAATATTTAGAATATTCAGGCTTCTTTTCCAAGAAGTGTGAATAAAACCATTAGCATTTGTTCACTGCAGTTCTTAAAAAAAAAAAAGTTCCAGTGTATATCTGGAAGCAGCAAAGTATCCTTGTCTCTTTTCAGACTAAACCAAATATATGTGACACATGGATACTTGAGGAGTAGGAAATTAATTTAGTTCTTCCAGGTAGCTGTTAAGTATTTGTAGCAATCTATAAACCCTTTCTGACTTAAGAGTTGGAGAACCTCAACATTCACAAGGTATGTTGTGCTCCATATAGCAAAATAAGTTGAAATTCACAGCTTTGTTTCCAGAGGGCTTGATGCATGTCCTCAGTTGCAATTTACTTCCCAAGCTAATGGGACTTTGGTTCATCAGAGCAGAAACCAACTTATATTGGTTGAAGTCTTTAACTTACATTCCCATCTCAGGACCTGTGATCTTTTCAGAAGCTGGTGCATCCCAGAGTAGCCACAGCAGGTTGGTTGTGGGGATTGGCCTTCAGCATCAGCATGCTGCTGGCACAGCTTGAAGAAACTGGGGCGCATACCACATTGCTTACACTGTGCACAACCTAGAGCAGTTGCACTTCTTGTAGGACAGTTCTAGCCTCCCACTTCATGCTGTCAGACAGACTGGATATTGCAAAATGTGCATGCTGCATTCTTAGTTCCTATTAATTTGGAAAAAATAATATTTAGCCCCTTGCCCACTTGGAAATGACAACAAGGTTTATCTCTTGTTATCTGAAGAACCATCACTCGTGGCTTTGCTGTAAAGTATTAGTGTAGCAAATGAAGCAGACAGAGCATTTATGCTAATTAAATTGACTGCAAAGTAAGGCTTTCTTAGTACTTCATCTCGCCTGTCTTCTGGGACTGATTGCTATTAAGCGTTCTGGTAGTCATACACATTTTCAGTGGAAATAAATGTGCCACAGAAATGGTTCTGTAGAAGATTCTGGGCTCATCAGTACCAGGCGCAAGTAAGGCAGCGTCAGCTGAGTGTTTCCCACAGCAGGGGCGGCTCCTCCTTCAGGGTGGGACCCCTGGGCCCTAGCGAGGCCAGGTGTGCTGGCTGGGGCACCGGACACCTTGGGGTGTCTCCTCAACCTCGCAGCGGTGTAGCTGCCCTCAGCAGTGTTGGAACCTGGGTTTCAGTGCACCACATGGAGCGTAGGTGAGTCCTCGTGTATTTTCTAGATTTTTCTTCCTAATGTGGGGGGCTGTAGCAGAAGAGCTGGGGGAGTGGGGAGGAGCAGCCCCAGGATTCTGAGTGCGGGGTGAGTGCTGGTTACCTCACAGCACCCTGGGGGCTCACCAGCTCCATTTGCTGGTGGGAAGCGAGGTATCCTCTGGTGCCTTGAGGCACTGGGGTACCTCGTGCCGAGCCAGAGCTGAGTGTTTTGTGTTTAATGTTTGTGTGGTAGACTCTCCTGATCAGCTACGCTGTGAGTATGCTGAGGAGGTTGGGCTGGGGGGCAAGAAGCAGGTAAGCTGCTGTGTAGCCCATGCCTTTTTGTGGGGAGCCTTCAGCTGAAGATCCTGAGCTGCGTTAGCTTTTTGTTAAGGTTAAGCTCAGAAGACAAGAAAGTAGTCAGTAGTGATATGTTAAGTACAAAGGGAATCAAAGTGTAAAAGCGAGGGGAATATATTTTTTTTGCTGTTATTTTTAAATCAGTAACTTCATGTGTGTCAGGTTTGGGATGTTTTTTTCCAATAGTCCTTAGCCTGTGTTTATTTAGGTTGTTGAAAAGGGTGGAAGGAGTGGTTCTTGGGGGAAAAAAAATCACAGCTGAATAACAGTAACATTTTGTAGGTTATGAGAAAGTTAAATTTTAAAAGTTTCACAGTTCTTTACTTACTTTTTGCTTCAACTTCCTAGAGCTGTTATTAAAATGGATGAAGTGCTGTATCTGAATCTTCAAATTGTTTCAAAGGGAAATGTGTCATAACTTTGCACTTTCTGCAAGCTTTTCTTCATCTTGCCAGCCCTAGGTTATGGATGAACATATCTTTTTTTAAAATGCTTTCATCTTTAATTGGAGGAGGAGGGAGAACTGTTTAAAATGGTCATAAAATTTTTAATGTCATTTGCAGCCCATTTAGTACGTTGATGTAGGCAACAACAGAAGCAGAGCTTCAGCTATGTAGGGTGCTAAACGACTGGAGTTTCCACACTGGGATGTTGAACCAAAAGCCTGTTATGAATGGAACGCTTTTTACACCTTCCTAGAGAAATTCTCTTTGTAGTTTCACATGGCCTTAATTTTGGTGCTTTTGTGATGCAAATAATACGTAGCAATATTAATGTTCAAATAATGACCTTGCACTAAATGACAAGGTACCCTGTGATAATTCTTGTGCTTATAGTGAATATATGCGTTGGCCTTATGGGTTGCTGCAATTGTTTGTTTGTGAAGAATTTGATCGACAACTTTGTTAGACTGTGACCTGACTTGTTTTCATTCACCAACCAAATTCAAAGCTGGCAAATGTGTGTGTGTAAAAGAATAACATGTAGCATTCTTTCATCAACACTTAACCAAAGTTCAGGAAAATGTATTTCACAGTCTGAACACTTGAATGTGTTTTGTTTGGTTTTGTCCCTCAATACCCATAACCACCTGCAGTGATATGCATGAGTAAATACCAGCGTTTGATGCCTATTATAATGAGGAAGCAGACAGAAATTTAACATTAAAGTTTGCGGTATAAGACTTTACTCTATTGCTAACTGCAGGATTTGTTGCTGTAGTTGACCATCTTACATTCTCAGACCTATAGCTTGCCATTCTTGGTTTACATTACTACATCTGACATTTTGTCTTATGCATTTCTCATTACTATACTTCAGTAATGAAAACTGATAACTTCAGAAGAGCAAGGTCTTGCTACTCTGCACTTCGATGTTCCTTTTGACTATTTGTTTCAATCTTGTTTTTACTGAGATTCTTGCTGAAATGTGATGGTCTGCTATTTGTGTTGAGGGTTATGCAGGATAAATGTAAAAGACATGCCCCCTACATACTCTGAATAATCTGACAACTGCTTGTAGGTTTTTTTGAATGCTAGGGATTTTGTAGTCCATGGTGTTGAACAGAAAGATTTCCATGGTAAATTGAGTGTATCCAGTGCAATGTTTCCCTTTAGAGTCTGCAGACAGGCAGTACCACAGCAGTTCATTGATTTTTCAAGATGCAGTGTGACTGAAGTTAGAGCCATCCCAGGATCCTTCAAAAATTCCACAAAACTGAATTTTGCAGCCTTTCTGATGAAGAATGAGGATCCTTCTTCCAAGAAAATAGGAGCCAAGTGTCAGGAACAGGAATGTGGGAGAGTTAGGCATGTTGTTGTGCTACTGCAGAGAAAAGGGTAGTTAGTTAGATAAAGGTAGTTAGTTAGATAGTTAAAAGGTTAGTTGCCTGAGAGGTGCTATATCCTCAAACACCATCCCTGTACTCAGACTCACCCCTTCTTTTACAGCTGGGAACTTGATATCCCTGAACTTTGGTATGGGCTTCCATAAAGTAATGCTTTGATTTGCCTACGGCATAGTTTTTCCTCTGGTTAAAATCAGCAGTGAAATATGCTTTAAAAACTTCTGTCAGCATGAACGAACCTGGCAGAAATCACCTTAGCTTCACTCTGCTCTTAGCTGGAAAAACACTATCTGTGTTGGAGCTTGTGAGATGTGCTGGAGGAGGACGTGGAGAAGAACCCAAACACCAATAGCAGGCTTCCTTCTCCCCCAGTCACAGCAGCATAAGATTGATGAAGTAAAATAGGAAGAAAATACTTGCATTTTGTCAGTTAGCATTAGAGAGATTTAGCAAGCTTTACCGGTACTGAGAGGGGTGCATATTAAAAATTAAGCCCAAAGGCTTCCTCTAAGAAACTTTAGCATGTGCAAGCAGCACAGCATCTGGTTTATCATGTGGATAATAGCCAAAAAAAGGACAGATGCTTTGCTTTGAGTAGCAGGTGATCTGCTTTGTGTCTCTGTGATTAGCTGAATGTCGGGATGGACAGAATATTTCAATGAGAGAAGAATGGGAGGAATTGCTCAGAAGCAGCAAAAACTGTAGCAATTTTTCTATACTGAAGACATGACCAAGCAAAGTGTGAGGTAAAACTGATAAATGGCAGTGAAAGGAAAACAGATACTTAGATTGATATAAGCAAATACATCATTTGAGGTGCGGAAGAATAAAAAGTGGAATCTTCATGAAGAGGGAGAAATAAGAAGAAAAGCAACAAAATACAGCAAGTTGCCAAGTTTTTAAAACATGCCTTTTTAAAACTTACAGGCAATTTTATTTTTATAATGTGCAATAAACAGTAATCATGATTGTCGTCTCTGGAGTCGTGGAGGATTTAAGCACAACAGGTGTGGCAGCAAATGCTTTCTTCATTTAGGTGGTCAATATCTTTCTCTGCATCTGTTTCTGTAAATTAACTCTGGCACTACCCTAAGAAAAAACTTACTTTGAAAATTAGGAAAGTTAATGCAGAATGGAGTTTTAGGTTTAATTCTGCTATGTATGTGTGTTTTTACAGAGTCCTAATGGAGTACATAACTGAACAATTGGGATGATTAATTATTTTAATTGTAACCTACCCCTTTTGGTATACTTCTCTGCTAAAAGTACAGTGTTAATATGAGGAGAGTGTAAGAGGTATTATTTATCTAGAAATTTTTAATCTTATTGATTTTAATGCTTTATAATTAATCTCACTGACAGTAAATGTTGGACATGAAAATTAAGGTGCTCCTGTAAGACTTCAGAAAATCCTTCATTAAAAAGAAAATAAATGTGTATGGGCAAATTATATATCTTAGTTAAACACTTTAGGTTATTTTCTGCAGAATGGATAACCGATGCTTGATTTTGTGCTTGTGAGAGCTGTTACAAATGTACAATATACAAGACAATTAACAAGAATCCCAGAAATGTAATGGTTTGTCTATTGTATGTTTAAATTAGGTGCAAAAGCAGTTCCTTAATAGTAAAGATACGTTCCCTGAAGGCTTTTTATGTCTTTATGGGTTTAGTTATTATTCAAGCCTTATTGATCTGAACAGAGTTATACAAACATATTGTCTATTCTCCTTGAGCTATAGTACAAAGTTACCCATATAATTCATAGTACTGCTGTGCAGTGTTTTAAAATTAGGAGGAAACATTTACAAATCATCTTTGGAACAATTTGCATTCATTGAATTACTAATAAAATTTTATAGAAATACTTAACATGGTGGTGAATGCTGTGAGTTGGGTGCTAGCTGCTTCCCTGTGTTCCAGGGGGGAATGTGGTTACATATGCCACCTTTGGGGTTTTTGCTTAGTTTTAGGGTAAGGGATGAATGGTGTGGGGGATCATAAAGTACCTAGTTCCAATGATAGTATTTCTGCACATACCTCTACATTTATGTCTACCCTGTTCATGCTTCGAGTATCTGATATAGACATTTATAGATGCATTCTGTTTTCATGTCCTGGGGTAAAGTTCCACAAGGAAAATTATACATACATTGATAATATTATCACCCCCTTATTGGGTATAACTGAATCTGAACATACTGACAGTGGTATGTAATCAGTGGGTTTCAATCTTATCTAGCTTCAGAAATGTTTGTGTCTGCATGTTTTATGATGAAACCACAATAGAACCTCATAACTTTGTTAATTTTTGCTGTCATAGGAATTTGTCATATGAACATAAATAAAATTCAGACTTCTGCTGCGTTTAATCAGTGCTGAATTTTGCAAGGATGTGGATGGTAGGCCAATTAAACTCAGTTTGCTTACTGTGTCACTGCAATTTTGGAAACTTCTTTTAACTACTTTGGAGAGTATCTACTGTTGCATAAATGGTTGTGTTTATCCCAGAGGTGGCTGAATTGTAGCATGATGCTGACATAGTCCTTAATGATCTCTTAGAAATACTTCGCTGCATAGTCTAACTTGTTTAAGATAGTGTGAAAGATGCTTAAGGTTAAAGGATCCTGTTGTCCCAAGTAGTATTTATTCATTGAGTCCTCCTGCATCTTAGTTACTGTTTTAAATTCTAAAGCTTAGTTACAGATCAGAATTAAAACTGAAAGAGCACAGGTATACAACCTTGAATTTTTGTATTCCTTTTCAAAATGTGTTATCTGTTCCTTGAAATATACATTACTGCATACCCTTCATGCTATGAATTTACAGTAGTTGTGACTGTATATTGCCAAAATAGCTAGTAAACTTACTGTTAATATATGAGGTAGAATAAGCAAACATTAAGGACTTATCTGACTTTGACAGTACAAGAGAACTGAATTTTGTCTATCTGTATGGATGGAGAGGCACCTGCAAACATAACATATCATTGTAGTATCTCTTCTAGATCTCTTCAAATATATTCTTACTTGTGTGTCAAGTATTGGTAAACAATGTTGAAATTCATATTAGTACTGTAAGTGTTGAGTTTATATATGAACCCAATAGAAATCTTAGGAAAAAAATCAATAGTTTATAACTATATTGTAAAAAGCTTTTAAAATAATATTTATGCAGAAGAGCAGTTTTTAAATTGTCAGTATTCTTTTAACTATTTTCTAGTGGCATAGGTGCTGCATATTTCCATCCATGAAGCAAGAGATGTCAACTCTTCTGTCCAGCTTGCTTGTCTTGTAGCACTTGGAAAGTCAGTTTGATGTTGGCATTTTATGCACCAGGACATCTCTCTGCTTTTAGGATTTTTTTTTTTTCCCCCCTTTTTGACAAGATCAAAACTTTGGATGAAGTTTTCTTATTTTTGCCAAGCTGTTGTTTTTGAGGACATGCCCACCCTCACCATTTCACACACACACCCCCCTGCCCCGCAAATGCAGAGGGCTGTAAACATTTTCCTGCATGCACATTTGGCATGAAGAACTGGCATTCATAGGGATGGTTCCAAGTTTTAGACTAACTTGAAAGTAGATTCTTTAGAACTGAAGATATTTCCCCACAGACACAAATGGAATGCATATGTTTAAAATATTTTTAGGACAGGTGGAAATCTTCATATTGTTTTCAATGGCAGGATGTTTTCTAGTTTTATTCTGTTTTTCCTATTTCCTGTTTTTTCCCCCATCTTATGTGAATATGAAATTCACAGTAGTATTTTATTTTTAATTGGAAATTAATTCCAGGTTGACCATATTCCAAATTTATGGAAGAAAATGTTTTGAAATGAAACGATTGAAAGGATCTTGAAGCTGAAACTCCAGTTTTGTACAAACTACCTCTGAATGTTAGCTAAACCTTATCATCACTGGGGATGCAGTTCTATCATAGAATGCTTTAACAACCACATATGTCAACTGAGGAAGCTTCAACCATAAAGCAGGACCAATCAGACAGAAAGGCTCAAAGAGGGTTTGAGAGGCTGTTTTCAGCTAAGTCTAAAGAGGCAAGACCCCTATTCTCCTATTCTGCACTTCCATGATACTAGACATGGAAGAGTAGATTTTGTAATGCACAAAAGAACAGGAAAAATGCTTTGAGGATCAAAACATTACGAGACAAAGAATAACAATTCATTGTATCCTGTCAGTATTTGATTTTTAGGTTTCCAAATATATGTAGACTGTTATGTCTTCACTTTACTAGTATCTTAGCTGTGATCCTAATTTGTGTTTACTATTTTCAAGTTCTTAATGAATAAATCAATCTGTATGTCTTTTGTGATGAGAAGGAAAAAAAAAGGCAGGGTGCACTTCAATTTTTTTCTATTTAGATACAAGTTGCTGTTTCCTTTGTGTGACAAAAACCATTCACTTTTAACTATTTCTATTACTATTTCAAAATAAGTACTTAGTGCCCATCTTGTAAGACGAAGCTTTGCATTCCAGCTTGTCTTTTTTTCCAAAACAATGCAGAAAGCGTAACGTTTTTTCCTCATCTCAGAATCTTCCCATATGCTAAATAGAGGTCAAGATGTTAGTTCCATGGAAGCATACCTTTAAGTTGTGGGTGTAAGAATTCTGGAAATTAGATCAGGGATGTTGATACTAGGGTTTGGATGATTTAAGAGGGAACATCAAAATAGAACATTGCAATGGGATAATGTCCTCCCACTGCTAGATGAATGTTTTAGCATCCCCATGGCATTTGTAGGAAATAAACGTTGAGGTGAAGCCGAGACGTTTATTTCCAGAATGGGAGTCATTTATCCTGCTAAAGCATTGTATTCCAGGGACTCTTATTTCCATTATACCAAACAGTTGATGATGGATGATGCTGTCATTTGATGGATATTGATACTGTAGAATGACAGTTGATCTTCATGTGACTTTTATGCAAAATATGCATATGTAGTTAGAATAAGAGAAATATTGTTTCCTAATTGTCTTGGATGGCAGATTTGCATTTTGTTTTTAGCCATTTAAAATGATGTTATCGTAATACAGTAAATTTAAGATTTTATGTATTTGTCACTCTGAAGTATAGTTAGAAGCATCAAGGTTTTGTCATTTAATGGCTACCAAAAATATTGAATATAACTGTAGCATGTAATAGAGATGTCCTGTCATTTAATGCAGTAGCAGTTTTCCATAGTTCACAAATAGCTTGAGCACTCACTTGCAACTGAAAAATTATTGCAAAGTCAGGGTTGCATTTCAACCTGTGTGAGTTCTGAATCTGATTTCAGAGCTGGACAGGCCATACTCATCTATATAATATTAAATGATCTCCTAGTCAAGGTGGTGTCTTAAGTGCTTGTGTCACTGACGTCTGAAGGTAACAGCAGGTAACTCAGTGTAACTTCTGACCCAAGGGAAATCACAAGTTGAGTCTTCTTGGAACAATATTTCAGGGCACTTGAAGCAGAAAAGGTAATTGGGAACAGTCAGCATGGGTTTATCAAGAGTAAATCATGCGTCACCAACCTGATTAACTTTTATGGTAAAATGACTTCATTTGTGGACAAGGGGAGAGCAATGGATGTCATTTACCTTGATTTTAGCAAGGTGTACAGTACTGTTTCTCTTGTATCCAAGTTCGTGTGCTGCAGTCTGGATGGATGGATAGACAAATAGGTGGATATGACTGGGCTTGGAGTGCAGTGGCCAATTCATCGTATTCTGTCTGGGCAAAGTACCAAGTGGAGTACTGCCAGCATCTCTGCTGGGACCTGTCCTCCTTAACATCCATAGCATTAACCTGGTGGAAGTCAATGCATGGAGTTTGCAGATGAAACCAAATTGGAGGAACCGGTCATTATAATCAAAGGCAGGGCTGTTACTCAGAGGGATCTAGACAGGCTATTGTTTCATACCACAGATAGCTCTCAAGAAGGTACCTCTAATTCTCCATTTTACAAAACAGGGATGTTTTATATAGAAGGTGGCCTGCAGCCACTTTGTTTCTTGAAAGAATGTATTGTCAGATGGAAGGCCAGGCATGCAAGTACCACTCATTCAATAAAACGGAGAAATTCTGTAGGATGCTGTTGTGGTTTAAAGCCAGCCAGCAACTAAGTACCACGCAGCCGCTTGCTCACCCCCTGCCCTGTAGCAGGATGGAAGAAAGAAATCGTGGGGGAAAAAAAGTAAAACTCTTGTGTTGAGATAAAGACAGGTAAATAGGACACAAAAGGAAGGGAATAATAACAACAACAATAATGATAAAAGAACAAACAAAGCAAGTGATGCACAGTACATTTGCTCACCACCTGCTGACCAATGCCCAGCCAGTTCCCAAGCTGCGGTCACCGGTCCTTGGCCAACTGCCCCAGTTCATATACGGAGCATGACGTCATATAGTAGGGAATAGCCCTTTGGCCAGTTTGGGTCAGCTGTCCTGGCTGTGCTCCCTCCCAGCTTCTTGTGCACCTCCTCACTGGCAGGGCATGGGAAGCTGAAAAGTCCTTGACTTAGTATAAGCACTGCATAGGAACAACTAAAATATCAGTGTGTCGTCAACATTATTCCCATACTAAATCCAGAACACAACACTATACCAGCTACTAGGAATAAAATTAACTCTATGCTAGCCAAAATGTGGACAGATGCCTTTTGAGAAATATACTCTGATTAAATACTGGACATGTGAAAATTCTTTACATTTTAAAGGACTTAAAATATTACATAAGGTTGATAGTATACACATTAGAAAGACTACTTTTCAACATTCGGTGTAATATACTGAAGGCAAGACAACTTCAAAAAATAATTATTCACTGAAAGCATATGGTACTTTTTAACTTACAATGTTCTCCTAATTAACATAACTGTAAAAAGATGACTAGTGGAATTTAGATAGTAACTCTGATTGTTAAAATCCTAATTACAGCACTGTTAACAACTGCAGTGTGGGTATTACTCTTTTATTATTAGTCCCACATCTGAGAATCAGTTCATTCACTTGCAAGGCATTTACACACCAATTTCCATGCACTTTTTTTGGAAGTGAATGTGTGTAATGTCTAATGAGCCACCTAAAGCATTTAGTAGGATGACTGTGGGTATTAGGAGAAAATGAAGTATCTATTTCCAGTTTAAGGCTGTGGAATATAATGAGTTTAGGAAACTACACTAGGTTACCTGGTTTAAATGTGCAAATGTTGAAAGGTAATTTACATAGTGCTGCGTTAGAGAAACAGCAGTGTTTTGAAGGGAGACACACTGAATACAAATACAATTGCAGGTGAAGAGAGTTGCAGGTAGCCTACTTATGACAGTAATCAGCTAAGCATGGTTTGCAGTTTCAAGTGTACAGACTTTTGGCCAGTTTAATCCCAAGGCTAGTACATGATTGCAGATACTTTAAATTAATTCTAAAGATACAGGGAAAGAAGGAGTAACAGTTTGTACCAACAACTGGCTTGTTATATTTTGAGGTGGTAACAACCGTTCCTTGTAGGGATGGTTGGGTGAGGGAGAGTTAATAGAGTTATTTGAGAAGGGCTGGAGCTATTACTGGAGTCGAGCCTAGTTCTTTTATGAGGAAACAAGACAAATGCAGGCAAAGGGAGAAGAAAACAATAAAAGAGGGGAAAAAAACACTTTTTTTTATTCAGACTTTTACTGTAGTACTACTGCTGGAGAAATATGGGCTCAGTTCATAGTCTTATCAGACATTTTGTGACCTGACGAACTTGAATTAACATCGAACTGTTTAGGTCAATGGTCTTGACTGCCTCATTGGTCACAGGCTTATAGCAGTGTTGTGAAAGATGGTCTTGTCTGGATAAACCTGACACTTGCTAAACAAAAGGATGAAGGGAAAAAGAATAGGTAGAGAAAGAAAAAGGACAAAGAAGGGAAGGTAAACCAAACTGATATTTTAGGTCTTTCTGACTTCAAATTGAGATGAATATGTAATCTATTCACACAAGCTGTTTTGATCAGGAAAATAAAAGTTCAAGGGTGTTATGAATAATCGAAGGAGACTGTGGGAGTGGCAGCTATGCTGTTAAGGCTTTCCAAATGATTCCAGAAAGATTTAATGTGTAAATTGCTATATGCCATCTTTGAGACTGTGGTCCAATGTTGGACCTAAATCACAGATGCCAATTTCAGATTCCATGCTCTTCTGTTTAATATTGTTTCTATAGCTTTGTCTATGCAGCACCTTTCTTGCTGTCAGCACCTTTTCTTTCTTTCTTACATAGTAACTTACGTAAATTTTAATAATTTTGTATATGATTCTGTAGTAATTACTGTTATAAAGGTTCCATAGGAAAAGGAACCAGAGGGAGAATGATGACTGAATTGGTTGAAACAAAAATATCAGTTTTGTTTGGTTTTCTAATTTAAAATTAAAATTTTACTGAGATACAGTGGGAGATGAATTCTACTTTGGAGATTTCAGTCATAAATTCCTATATTATTGAAGAATTAGCATCACTGCGGTAGCACCTGGCTATTCAGTGGATATATTTGGTAATGTGATTAACAAACAAAGAGGATGTGCCTTCTGTTAGTATCTACATGCCTCTCCCTGACACAAATTCTTCCTTTCTCTTCACCTTCTCAATCTCAGTGATTGTTGTTTTGTAAGATCCTTTATTCTGGGCTCCAGTGCCACTGAAGAGCAGACAGTATTTAATGACCTTCTGCATCAGCAGTTTCATCTCTTGAGAAATTAAAGTTTATTTGTTTTGTCTTTGATATTGAAAATCTGAAGTGAACCTTTTTTTCCTGATTTGTGTAATAGTAGCACCTGCAGTTAGGAAAGATTGGGAAGAGGACAGAAGTTCACAGGTACAGTTAAGACTACTTTACAATAAACTTTAACTATCATGGTAAAAAAAAAAAAAAGGCTGTCATTGTATAGTTTAAAATATGTCACTGAAAAGAATACACACTTCTTGTAATCCCTGGAATATGACAGGTGTTCTGTTTGTGTCAAGAAAAAAAATAATATTTTCATGTGACTCTTTGTTTCCCTGTGTATTTCATAGGGCCTAATTCCTGTTTCATCTTATCCATCTTATCTTGGAAAACTGTCAGGTTAACTTACAGGTATAAGGAACGTTATGCTCACCCTTAAAGGATAAATTAGTGTTTGACCTCAAACACCTCACTATTTTCTGTGATAGACTGCAACTTTCAGTTTATTATTTTAACAGATCAATAGGTACATTAATTCTAAGAGGAAGCCCAAACTCTCTGCCTGAAGTTAAATTTGCCAGTTTTTTAATTAGTTTTATTCTCCCATAAAGTTGAAATTTCTTTAGGAGAATCAAAGACAGGAAAGTAATTCACTGGAGAAAAAGCAGATGATGTAGAAAATGCCAATATCAATTTCCTAAACAAGTCATAGCTTGAATGCCAAGAATCTTGTTTCCGGCACTAAGTCTAATAATATGAGTAATCTAAAGCACTGATCGGAAGGCACATTTTACAAGCTCATGATTTAACTTAAAAAGATGACTGAGATAAATTAAACTTTGCTGAGCTCTGTGAGATAATGTCTTGAAGAAAAAAAAAGACCTTTACCCTAGAGGAAGTAATGTTCGTTGTAGCATGATTTATATTTTAAAGGCATTATCAACAAGGTGGATGGCCAAGTGGTGAAAATTTGTTTAGGGATGTTTTCAGTTGTATTTCTCTACTACAATTTGAAGTTAGATGGAATCTCAAAACAGGCCCTTAAAATGAAGAAACTAGTTAACACAAAATAAAAATTCCTTTGTGTCTTCCACCTCAACCACTTCATACATTTTTCATTTTAGAATCACAGTTCATAACATTTCATGGGTCTAGCTGGAAATTGGGTTGCTGTAATAACTTGTGGCTCAGTGGTAGAAGAATGAATGTAGCAGTACTGAAGCTAATGTTGATTTCTTCAAAGACAGATGGAGAGTGTATGTGAAGACAAATGTAAGGTTTCAGGTTAGCCTAAACTAATTTTTTGGTCTGCTTATCTTCCACAGACTTCGCTTTTCTGTACCTTAAGAAACATGGGAAATTAAACTTTTGTTGCTGTGTAGGCTAATCTTGTGGAAAAGTCTATCTGCAGTCCTTAACCCAGATTCTCTTCAAGATGTGGAATTGCCATCTTCTGAGGCTCATTGACAAGATTATAATGTGGGCATAGTTGCCTGAATATTTTGATGGTGTTCCTAAAAGGGATGAAATAGCTTTGAGGAAGATTAAGATACCACTGGAAATAGATTGCTGGTGTAATTCATGAAGAGGAGAAATTCTCTAATGACAAAAGCAGTGGGGGAAAAGTGATTTTTCTACTGTGTTGACATTTTGAAGTCATTTAACATATTATCAGGCTTAGATAATACTTCAAATAACACAACTCACTCCCTGTGCTTGCCTTCCCCCTACCCTGAATTTCTGCACCATTCAGTTCTATCTACATTTTCGTATGTTTTAGCTGAAATCCAGCAAATAAGAAATGTTGCAAATCAGGAGTTTTTCTCCTTTTCGTTTCTTGATCATCACCTGCCAAAAAGTGCAGTTGTATTTCTTGTGCTTGAACAATCTCTAAGGAAAAAAGAATTATCTCAAAGTCGAATGGTTCTGATCCAGTAATCCATAACGGTATTGGGAAGTGTGCCAAAGACAGAGAGATATCTACTGGATAAGACATTAATTCTAAACATTTTTGGTTGATAGAGTGCATTTTTCACAAGGTGCAGTATTCTGGTCTGCTGCTTCCATTTGGGCTGCATTTCAGCTGGAGCAGCTGTCTTGCTCCCCTCCAGTTCTTAGTCTAGAACTGACTATTCCATTTGTAGGTGGAATACAACCTTTATTTCTCAACACACATGCATATCATGAAATGCAAATATTTCATATTAGCAAAGCTTGCTGAGATCCTGAGGTGAGATCTTCTGAAGAAGGATAATATTTTTTATACTTCATGTGATAAGAGTGCACAAAAGTCACACTACTCAGAATATCTGCATCAGCCTTTCTTAGATTAGTCATCTGGAGTACTGTCTTTATTTCTCATTCAGAACACCCACTACAGAATTTAGCAGCCTTTGTGTTTACATTTGTAGTATTTCAGATTCAAGAGATTAATTCTTCTGTGTTCCAGATATTTAGACTTGCTATCAAAGACTTGCTGTTTAGATAATACTTTTATAGCGCTGCTTTCCTTACCAGATTTTATTGTTTTAATTTCCTTCTTGGTTCTTTTCCTCTCTTTAGCAGAGGGCTGTCATATTCTCTGACAAAAACAGATGTCTAAAGTCTTCTGTTTTTAGAAGAATACTTTAGTGTTTGTGTGCAGAGAATCTTCATCTTCCAATAAAGAACATGAAATCCTTTTTGGGTTATGTTAATAATCCCCTATGAGAGAGAGAAGCAATTCCTTGCTAAGAGAATCTTTTACTGGTTTATTTTCCAGTGTCATGTACTGTTCCTTCTGATGGTTTTTTTTTTTTTCCAAATTTTAGAATATGCATACATATGCAGAGATGTCATAGAATATCTCAAATTGGAAGGGACCCATAAGGATCATCAAGTCCAACTCCCTGCTCCTTGCAGGACTAAGTAAAACTAAACCATATGACTAAAAGTGTTGTCCAGACGCTTCTTGAACTCTGACAGGCTTGGTGCTGTGACCACCTCCCTGGGGAGCCTGTTCCAGTGACAACCACTCTCTTCAGTGAAGAACCTTTTTCTAATGTCCAATCTGAACTTCCCCTGATGCAAGTTCTTTCCATTTCCTTGTGTCCTATTGTTTTCACCAGAGAGAGGAGATCAGCACCTACCCCTCTGCTGCTCCACTTTGAGGAAGTTGCAGACTGCAATGGGGTCACCCCTCAGCCTTCTCTTCTCAAAGCTGAACAAACAAAGTGACCTCAACCGCTCCTCATAAGGCTTGCTCTCGAGACTTTTCACCGTCTTGGTCACCCTCCTCTGGACATACTCTAATAAACTGATGTCCCTTTTACATTGAGGTGCCCAAAACTGCACACAGTACTTGAGGTGGGGCCGCACCAGTGCAATGTAGAGTGGGACAATTGCCTCCCTTGACTGGCTAGCTGTGCTGTGCTTGATGCACCCCAGGACACGGTTGGCCCTTTTGGCTGCCAGGGCACACTGTTGACTCATATTCAACAGACCTTTTTCTGCGGGGCAGCTCTCCAGCCTCTTGTCCCCCCATGTGTATGTATAACCAGGATTACCCCATCCCAGGTGGAGAATCCTACCCTTGCTCTTGTTGAATTTTGTAATATAAGAGCTCTCAAGTCTATCCAGATCTCTCTGTTTCATCATTAGTTTTTGAATTAATATTCTCCCCTTCTTTCATCTACCACAATTCTAATATATTAGTGCAATTACAGATGACACTTGCTCTATGTTGAGAAATACTCAGTTATGTTGGGTCTGGCTGAGATGGAGTTGATTATTCGCCATAGCAGCCCTCATTGTGCTGTGCTTTGTATTAGCAGCTAGAAAGGTGTTGGTAACACACCAGTGTTTTGGCTTACTGCTGGGCGGTGCTCACACAGCATCAAGGCTGTCTCTCCAATATTTGCCCCTCACCAGTAGACTGGGGGTGGGCCAGATCCTGGGAGGGGACATAGCCAGGACAGCTGACCCAAACTGACCAAAGGGATATGTCATACCATATGGCCTCTGCTCAGTATAAAAGCCAAGAGAAAGGAGGAGGAGTGGGCTATTTGTTATTCCGGCATTTGTTTTCTGGAGCAACCACTACATGTACTGAAGCCCTGCTTCCTGGGAAGTGGCTGAACATCACCTGCTGATGAGGAGAATAAATCTTTTGCTTCCTTTGCTTCTGTGCACGGCCTTTGCTTTTGCTTTACTAAACTGCACAATTGCAACCGGAGAGAGGAGTGAGATTATGTGAGAGCAACAACACTGCAGGCACCCAGGTGACACCCAGGTCAGTGAAGAAGGAGGGGGAGGAGGTGCTCCAGGCTCTGGAGCAGAGATTCCTCTGCACCCCTTGGTGAAGACTATGGTGAGGCAGGCTGTGCTTCTGCAGCCCATAGAGCTGGGGGGAGCAGATCTCCACCTGCACCTGAGGAGGGCCCCATGCCAGAGCAGGGGGATGCCCGAAGGAGGCCGTGACCCCGTGGGCAGCCTGCGCTGGAGCTGGCTCCTGGCAGGGCCTGTATCCCCGTGGGGAGAGAGAGGAGCCCCGGCTGGAGCAGGTTTGCTGGCAGGACTTGTGACCCCATGGGGCCCAGGCTAGAGCAGCCTGTTCCTGAAGGATGGCACCCGTAGGGGGGGCCGGGCTGGAGCAGCCTATTCCTGAAGGATGGCACCCCTTGGAGGGACCCATGCTGGAGCAGTCTGTTCTGAAGGACGGCACCCTGTGGCAGGGACCCAGGCTGGAGCAGTTTGTAGATAATGCAGCCTGTGGGAAGGACTCACGCTGGCAAAGTTTGTGGAGGACTGTCTCCTGTGGGAGGGAGACCATGCTGGAGCAGGGGAAGAGTGTGAGGAGTCCTCCCTCTGAGGAAGGAGGAGTGGCAGAAATAACTTGTGATGAACCGACTGAAACCCCCATTCCCCATCCCCCTGCGACACTGGAGGCAAGCAGGTAGAGAAATGGGGAGTGAAATTGAGTTTGTGGGGAGAAGATGTTTTAAGATTTAGTTTTTATTTCTCATTATCCCCAAGTCAAGTCTGTTTTGCCTGTGACAGTAACTGCTGAGTGATCTCTCCCTGTCCTTATCTCAACCCACAAGCTTCTTGTTGTATTTTCTCTCCCTTGTCCGTCTGAGGAGGGGAGTGATAGAGCAGCTTTGGTGGCCACATGGCGTCCAGCCAGGGTCAACCCACCTCGTCAGTATAGTATCTGAAGCACCCAGCAGTCTTATAGCCCTTTTAGGTGTTTATCATAACTTTATGAGGCACTGGATGCATGCTAGTCATGGTTTATTGTTGGAGTCCTGAGATCAGTGGACCTTCCTATTTTTCTTTGAAGAGTGTAGTCTTCCATTCTGTTCATTTTCATTTCAAATCTTTTACTTTTGAAGCATCTCATGATATTTAACGCATCAGATGGAGAACAAAGTTCATTATTGTGCTTTTTTCTCCTACCAGTTTGTGAACACTTCTGCTGTCCCACCAGAGTTCAGTGTACAAATGTAACAGCGAAATCTGGATGCTGTATAAATTGCACTGGATGTGTGCCTCTGTCCTTTTCTCAAGCAATATGGATGTTGCTGTAATTTTCTATCTACACAAATATCATATACATGTAAATTTCTTGGAATATTGTTCAACTGTGTGTGCTACGAGGCAATATTTAACATACTTGATATTGTAATGCAGCCCATCTGATGCAGTGATCCAGGAGCAAAACTACTGTCCAATAAAGTGGCCTGGAAAATACTTCTCCAGTCTTTTCTCCCATTCTTGTATAATTTCTTCTGCTGCAAAACAATGCTTCTGATATACTTGCTATAAAATTCTCTTCAGTGAACCCTATCTTCTTCAATACTCATTCCATAAAAACATGTTCCCTCCTCCGGATCCGTAACTAAAGCCCAGAAATGCTAGCTAGATGCATAAAGCTTATATAATGTACTAGAAGGAAAGCAGTCCAGTATGTTTACATTTATGGGTAAAGATATTTTCCAGATTATTTTCCATTTCTTTTGTCATTGCGAAGTCTATTATGAGTGAAAAAATGGATCCAAGAAATCTAAAATGAAAAAAGTGACTTTTCTGTTACCAGCTTATAAATGTTTACCTTCAGGATTCAAGATGTTTGCATTAAAGAAAGGTGAAACAGCTTTTACTTCTGTTTGTACTGTTTTGGACTGTGGCTTAAAGTTTAATCATTTCAGTTTTAAAATATGTTGTGTTCATATTTTATATTTGAAGAGGCTATATGTTGGATCTTTACTTTAAAGAGAAAGACATTTATAGATACTCATTAGTCCAAGCATAATGCCTTTAAATAGCTATGACAATTTTTTTTACCTTCTAATTATTGCAAATTAAGTTTTATTATGAAACAGTGTTCAAGATACTCATTATTTATCATTATAAGAGCAACCAGCTTAGTAGTAATAGATTAGATGGGATTCATAAAAGGAAAACATAAATAATCTTTTGGAAAATAATCCTGGTTATATATGTGCAGCAACAAAAAAAGTTCAGGACTATAAATATTCATCCCACAGGAACAAATCAGGACAAAAGGCAGCTAACTGGAAAAATTTGTAAGGTGTGCTAGTGGAAAAGAATTTTCATTGCTTTATAGCTGAAATCCAAATATTTTTGACAGAACCTTCAGTTATTGACTTGCAGCTCATTAGCAGTTTGCAGACCAGACAAATAGTCAGAATAGAATGGAATTTGAGAAACAAAATTTAAATGTTTGTAGCACTCATTAAAAACAAGGTCTTTTGCTTCAGTTTCTAGAAATACACTAGCTTAATTGTCAACCCAATGTGAGTGTTCTGCATTTGGTCTTAAGTCTTTGTCATTTATGTATATAGAAGTGTATAAGTAAATATATACCTGTTTAAAGAGAGACTGTAATTGAGAATGTGTTTACCTTTTGAGAAGAGTTTTGGTATTCTTTCCTGCCCCACATCCCTTTTTCCCTCAGTGACTACAGCTTCCATTGAAAGTTAGACTTTTTAATCAGATAATTAAAGAAACTATAGGTTCAGAGCAATAGATAGAGGTTTTTCTCATTCTGAAAGTCAGGGAGATTTCATGGCAAGTAATATGTGCAGAGCATGGGAGGCTGCCCTGAAGGGTAAGGAGACCCAGGACAGCTGGTTGATCTTCAAGGATGCCCTCCTCAAAGCATGAGATTTGTCCATTGTGCAGGAGGTCAAGGGAAGTGTAGATCTGGGTTTGCTGATACTAATAGAAGCTGGTGAGCTTGAATTACTCCTGCAACAAACTGTCCTGTACTAATTTGGAATTTCCTGCACTGAGCAAACTAGCCATGATTTTGATCCCACTGGTGTGGGATGAAACAGGAGAACTTCTAGGTCAAATAGGAGAACCCGATACTGGGTCAGGATCCAGCACATGTTCAGACACAAGCTCTGTTTCAGAAGGTGCCTACTGGAATAGTCCTTCCCAGGCAAAAACCTAGTGAGGCTAATGTTCGAGGCATGGCATGACTTCCAAACAGAGTAAGCAATCTCTGTGGATATTTGTTGGATGCAGACTGCATTCAGATGCATAGCAGAAAGAATTTAATTGGAGGCATAGATAACAAGGTTCCACTCTACTGCAAGTTCACCTTGTGTATGTAAACTCCATGAAATGCAGCGCACAACTGACCAGAGTATGCAGCCTTTAAAAGGTAATGAACAGAGTGTGAATCAAAATCTGGTAAAATCTGTAACAGCACTCCAATTACATAAAATCCACTATTAAAGTGAATGCAATTAACAATGACATTCATATCCCATATGGCACCAGAAAAACAAATGGACAGAAAATGTAAATAAATATAAACTCATCCTGATCTGTGCAATGAATTGCTTCCATTAAAATATCCTTGGGAACAGCCAAAAAATAGTAAGAAATAATAATAATTTCACTGTGTCAAAATGAGAGTCTTTACTTGCATGTTGGTGGGAAAATTGAAAGAAACACAGGAACCCAAGGCAAGTCCAAGAACAGTTTAAAGTCTCATGCTCAATTTAGGTAGTCATACCCTTAATATCTGTTTTCTTGTGCAATTGCTTCGTTTGTATGACCAATTGCATGTATTTACTCCAAAATATTGCTCATTTAGGTTAATGACAGCTAAATTATGACCTTTGAAAAGTTCATATCTGATTATGTGATATAAACAATCATAATATGTATATATAATTTTGCAGGAAACCAACAGGAATAGGTAGTAATAACTACTGATTCATAGATAGATGCACATGCGCTCACTTGGAAGATATTAGTTATCTTTTTCCCCTTCTTCTGTGAGCAGTGGTAGAGTTTAGCTGTGATTTGATTTTATGGCACAAGGCCCTCTTGATCATGCCTGTGTCTCATGGACCTCACATTTTCTCATGTAAGTAATCTTTTTTCCTTTTTTTTTTTTGTTGCCCCCCCCCCCCCCCCCCGATTGCTCCAAAACCATTCAATAATTATATAAACATTCAGTAATTATATAAACACACTCTCAGGAGTCTGAAGCTGAATAATGTGACATTTGTAATCAAGCTCAAAAACTCTGGAGAAATATAGTAGTTGAACTTTCTACCAAGGAACTAAATTTGTGGCTTTTGAATACTTTCAATACTCGATACGTAGTCATAGTGGAAGCTAAATGGTTCCTCAGTCTTATGGAAGGACCGGGAGAATCAACTTCAAATCTATAATAAAATGTTAGTAATATTCTTGATGATGATATCACCTTTCTTAACATCTGCTAGTGGGTTCCTGAAGCCTCAGTGGAGATCTCAGCTGGCACCATAGTACGGAAGGAGATAATGATCATTTTAAAACTACTGCTGTAGCATGAAAAATGGGAAATTTTGTCTCAATCAGAAAAATTAAATTGGAGGCAAGCACAGACCCCCCAAGAGTGTAAAGAAGAAAGAATTTTCCTAATAATCTTTGTTTCCCTATCAGCTTTGAAAGCAAAAACTCTTGGGGAGAAAAACAGTCTCATCTTGTGATGCTCATTACTCAAATATAACTTCATTGACATAGCTCCTCTTCCCTGCCCCCCACCAAGCTGAAAATATACTGACATCAAGTAATTCTTATGGTATATATGTAATTTGCAAGTATATTAAAACTGATGCTAGAAGGAAACTACTGATTGTCCAACACAAAGATCATGTGGAAACTGGTGTGATCTATATGCCTGCCTGCCCACTTGTTAAGAGCAGAAAGTTTGTTGGAATAGATACCAAACAAATGACTGTAGTGATACTGGGAATAGTTTTCTCACTGGCAATGTAAAAAGCTTCAGGAATCTATCCTTCCAGTAACTCATGCTATGTATGCACCGACACCTATAGAAGTTAACTGAGAAGAATAAGGGGGAAACAGCTTTCTCACTAAAAGAATTGATGAAAAAAGTGTTTCACGCTGCAGGAAGTTATGTCATTTCTTTTTGTCCCACAGAACAACAGAGCTAAAGTGATGGTAATGTTTTTTTTTTCAATGTGTTTGCTTCAAGTTATTCCAAAATTAAATTGTCTGTGAGGATTAATTAAGTCAGTGTTCATCTCTGTATCAAGTTAGCACTTGCATCATTGTGTCTCCTGCCTTTTGGTTCTGTGGACCACACTTTCTGCAAATGTTAGTGGTGCAGCCACAGAGACAGGCCAGTGTCCCTCTTGGGAGATGTAGTTCTGCTAGGGAAGTCATAGAGCCAAATCAAATAGGATTGGGAAGTTTTTCTTAGTTCTGTTGTATCCAGATCAGTTTGTTGGTCTCAGCTGAAATGGAAGTTACAGTAAAATAACCTAGTTCTTCACTGACTTGCACTTCATGTTTGCATTTGGGCAACTCATTCCCCAGTCAGAATTCTATATTAAATAGTAGTCATGTTTTACATTTACTTTGTACAGATATAAGTGATTATGGCAGAAATGAAGTTTTTTGTCATATGTACCATTGCTTAGTAAATCAGACAAATCACTTCATACCATACTGATTTTCTCACATCTCTGGATTTGGAGATGTCAGCTAGCATAGTATTTGACTGTATCTCAAGAAATGAGCTCCTTTGCTTTGTTTTTTTTTCTCCTCCGTTATTCCACAATGCATCTTCCCTTTCCTCTTAATGTTAGCAATAAAAAATGAAGTTGTGAATTAAGCATTGCCTAAGAAATCTATTTCTTTTGATTCCTCAGACTTAGTTACCTTCAGGCCAGAAGCTGTGTATGATCATAGGAACTCTCATGTCATGCTGTTCTCTTCTGTGTTTTTTATTGGATAGATCACAAGCTGGATCTCCAATGGTAGTTGTTCGCCATTTGCTCAATTTCAAGGCATTATTTGATAATGTTTTTTTCCCCCGTGTTTAAACCTGTGGTGCAGCTAACATTTACAGTGCTTGCAGCACTACTTCAACACATGCAGCAAAAAAATTCAGAAGTGATGGAAGTATTCTTTGGGTGGCAAGAGTGCAGACAGTGTCATAAAGGACTGTTCTGGTTAGAACAGACTACATAGCTTTGAAATAATTAGGAATGAAAAAAATAATTACAGTAATAATGTTTTTTTGCAAGGAGGTTGTGGTTGTGTGTACAGTGTATGTAATATTATGAAATGTTACAGATTATAACAGGGCTTTTTTGTCACGTTTCTTAAGCTTAAGCATGATTTACAATAAATGATAAAGAATATTGTATTGATGTGTATATTGTAAAATTAATGCCATTACCAAAGATCTCTTTCCAAGCTATGATAAAGTCTACATGTCTGCCCACTCACGGTAAGAAATGTTTTTTTTTTTCCAATTTTGTTATACTTTGATGCAAAACATGTTATTTTGTTACACTTGCAGCTTCCTTGACTTGCAAAACAAACATTTTAAAGACAACATGTCTTGGAGAGCTGCTACCAGAACTGTGCATTAATAAGCATCTAAATTACATATCTTGCCATGTAGAACAAATTGGATTTCTTTTCATTAATATCAAGGAAGCAGAAAACAAGATGAATCCCAAGTGAATTAAATGAACATAATTATTTGCAATTTCTTTTTCTACTATAAACCAGTCTTTATTCAATTAAACAACTCATAATCATGTACTCACTATTTCAGTGGAGTTCAAAACAGCTGGTGTCAAAGTTAAGTAGTTTTTGTACACACTGTATACACTGGTTTCAAACTATTACCACAATCATGGCAAATGTTCTAGTACATTTTTTTTAAGCCTAAACAAACCAAGAAACTGGTAGTGGTTCTGCAGAGGTTTTTTCCTACACAAGTTTTTGAAATGCTGTGGTACAATCTTTAAAACGTGAATGTTTCTTTCTATGTTTCGTTGAACTCAATTCCAGTTCTAGATTAGGCTCCTAGGAAATAATCTTAAATATTCATCCCAGTAAGGAATGTGGAGAAAAATGCAAAATAAATGACAATCAGGTTGTGATGTGGTTTTTTGTTGTTGTTTGAGGCGCTTGATGGGGACTAAAAATCTCATAATCCCTCAAATCCTTAATTACTAACTGTGCTACTGTTTCATTCAGAGCTTTATATAACTGCTGTGGCGTCTTTACTGGCCTAATCAGTATTGAAATGGTGAGATATTTTTATAAAATACAGAACGGAAGTACTAATAATTAATCCTCAGACGTGTGTTTTCCCCTCCTTCCAATTACATGTTTCCAAATGGGGCAAGTTCTGTTTCATGGGAGACCAGGCAAAAACCTCTCATTTCTGCTTCTTCAATCAATATGAATGAATTTGTTAATTTTTGTTTTGAGAATGTTTTCCCAGAACTTCTCATTTTTGTCTCATACCTTAATGTTTCTAGCTGGTAGTTAATTGTTTATTCCTTTCAGTATCACTCTAGAGATCCTTGATGGATTAGAGCTTCAGTGCAAAACATTAACATAATAAGATAAGTCTCCTCATGATATAGAAAAAAGTGTCCCAAAGTGATGAAAGTCATTTTCCCTTAATGTTGTTATATGCAGAGACAATTTGTGTTACAGTTTTTTAAAAACATATCCTGCTACCCGTACTACAGAATGACAGTTAATTTAAAAAGAGCAGCTATTGCATTAGATGAATCTGCTAGGAGAGTGAATGCTTTAGCCATAAGATGCAAAAGAGATGAGAAATGTCTCCATAACTTGGAGCCCTCCTGAACAGCAATACCAAAGCAATAAGCTGTGCCTTGGAAAACATAGTGAGATATGAGAAATATTGCCATTCTTTACAGGAACAAATGGAAGACTTCTCATTCTGATTGCTTAGAAGGGAGAGAGGAAAAGTGACTCGCTCTTCCTAGATCAGTTCAAATCCCTGGAAGTGACAGCATTTGGATGAAATATAATTCCTGTTTCTTGATCAGGCTACGCAGACAATTGCTGTAAAATATTATTGCTGTTGAGATGATGTTCATTGCTCTTCCAACTGAGGATACTGCCTCCACAGCTGAATTGATGGAAAAGTTTGGATATTCTTAGACTCCTGCACAGACCAGTGGTCTTACCTTTTCTTTTGACACTGTTTTTCTTAAAGAGTAGCTGCATGTCAAAGAGCATGGTCTAATGTATAATTCAGTGATGGTGACCTGGAAAGGATATTTGGAACGATGTGGAATATATCTGTATATATATCAGTTCATTGAAATCCAAGCTTGGACAAGTTTAGGTTCCGTACTAAGCCAGAAACGGACTTTATGTGAACTGAAAAGTTCATCTGCTTTGTTGTTATCTCTTCTATCACTTTCTTAAGTTCTTAACATTTTGGATTTGTTTTTCTACTCCTCTGTCTTCCAGTTAGGTTCGCAAACAAAACATCCTGGGGCATGTGCCGTCATCAATTTTTACCACCTACGATAAATTACCTCTTTCTGAGATTTAGTATCAGGTAATATAATGGAGATTCTTTTTATGTGTGAAAGGATGACTAACTCTTTTTGCTTCACTTGAGCTGGTTTTTTACATGGGCAGTAATAGAATACAAAAGCCATCACTGTAGACCAGTTGTCCGCTTTTGAATTATGCATAGTCCATAACGGAAGTGCGTATTATTTTTTTAAGATATAAGATAACATAACCTGAAACTGAGTGTGCAGCATTATAGCATTTGATGTTTGTTGCAGGCAAGTGCTTCTGGGATACACTTGTTTAATTTACAAGTAAAAAACTTCAGGATTTCTTGCATTGTTGCTTTGTCAATGCTACAAGCTCAGCTTGATGTAAATCGAGCTGTGTTCATTCTGGTTCATGCACCATTGCCAATGAAATTATTTTGGAACTGAAACCTAGCTGGCATCTCCTGGTTATTTGGAGATGGAATCCAACTCGCATTTCCATAATGGTCCCGATTCTTCAGAGCTATTGCAATAAATAGTAAAGATGCATTTTTGCTGTTTTTGCAAACAGAACTTGAAAACACTGAGTTGAGACAGTCGCCCCCAAGAGTCCTCCCAATGACTGTGGGAAGGAAGCTGTGGAGGCTTTGTCCTTCCTCCCTGCTGCTAGCGTTTGCCCCAGAGTTGTTTGGAGGGCTCAGAATCGCCTGATAACTATAGCGGCTGGCTCTTGCGTTAGGTAGCCTAGGGAAGTTGTTTTGTTGCTACATAATCTGAGAGGAGGTTGAGTGTGGAGTTTTTTTTCTGCTTTGTTTTCTGTTTTTTCATAAACTGCTGAGAATGCGTTTTATCACTAGCTTATCAAGTATATTTTTCATTAACCAGAATAAACTAGTTTCTCATTTGCTCTTGTAAAATTCTAATGAGCACTGTGTGTAGCATCCTCAGCATTAAACAGCCTTTTGATTTCTGCTTTTTAAAAGGCCCATAATTATATATTTTTGATAATTCATAAATTGCAAACTATATTTTTTAAATCAGTTTGCGATGTACTTGCATAAAACTGAAACCAAGTTTCTTGTAAGCTTATATCTGTGTTGTGTGAACGAATACGGTACTGTAGCATTTTTCCATGCCTGGTAATAATTTTCTGCTGTTTAACGATTCTCCAGTGGCACCCTAGAATTTTCTTTGTTGTATGAAATTAAAATGTCACTCATTCATCCACTCACACTTTGTCTTCATTGTGTGATGCTATAAATCAACATCATCGATGTTTTATCATGTCAGGCAAACCGGACGTTAGTTATCTATAGGCATTTAATTATATGTCATACATAGGCATTGGATTGAAATACTCAGATTAAAACAGAATGAAGTTAACAGGGAGTAAGGGAGGGGAAGCGAGAAATTTTTTTCTCCCCTCAAATAGAGATTAAAAAGAGTAAATGAAGCCTTGAATAATATTGTTGAGCTTCCTGGAGCTTTTTCTCATACCCTCATCCTCAAAGGGCATAGAAAGCAAAAAGATAGTCCCTCTTATGGGACAGATCTCTCATGTGCTCCACAAATAAGAATTCTCTTAGCACTCGAGACAATTGGTGCAGTGGGACATGATCTTTTGCAAAATAGTTGTACGTCAGTAGTATTTTGTCAGTTGGTATGCTTACTTTAATTAAGAGGGGTGACCTATAGTATTTTGTGATATTTGAATGGGTGTTTCTTTCTTTAATAGTATACTGCTACCAGCAGCAACCCCAAATTATCCTGACTTAAGCCTGTTGCACACGTGGAGTTTGATCCTACCCACACACAAATAGTTGCATTCAGTTGACTTTGCTGAACTCTAGTCATGTGAAGTCCATGAAGATCACTGAAGTGACTGGAACTTTGCTGGGATGTTTGTTTAGTTGTCCTAAGCTGTACATGCTTCTGTTCATATGCCAGACAAGCTGCTAAATGCCTTCTCCATCCAAACCACAGCTGTATCCAAACCTGGTTCACTTGTGGTTGCAGAATCAAACTTCTAAATAATAGCCTGTCAAAAGAGGTTAATTTTCAGATCTGATACTCGTAACAGTGTACTGTTAAACTGTATGGCATCAATTTAAGTGTCCAAACATAGAAAACAGTTTGCCCTAGAAATAAGAATTAGCATGTAAACTGACAAAATGTGTACTGACATCTAATTATAGTGCATAATAGGGTCTTGTTCCACTGTACTAATACCTCGCCTGTTTATTTTTTTCAAATCTCATTAATCTGGACACATAAGCCTTATTCTCTTTTGGACTCTCATTTGCTAAGATTATAATTCTGCTTCGTAAGTTCTATTGTGGTTGATTAGCAATTTTTACTGAAAACAGTTTTCTAGTAGGTTAAATAAGAACATTTTTCAGATTCTGTCTTATCTTCATTTAAACATTGAAGCCTAAGAACAATTTTGAAGACCATTCTGTTTAATTGAAGTATCCTGTACTGTGCCTGTTTAGCTGCCACTTTATTTTCTATTAATGTGCTTTCAGTTATAAGAGCCTTAGGGTGTCATCTTTTGGTTCTATTCTTTTTGTATCTTTTTTTTCCGATTGATGGCATTTGTAGGAGTATCGATTTAATTTAGCAAGACATCTGCCGTACTGCTGCACTGGTGGTGTTGTGGGAGTTTCATTTTCACTTACCCTTGGAGTGTCTGAGCCTTGGTGACTGAGGTCACATTTCTAGAAGAGCCTGAGCTCCCTGGTTTCTACATGTGGTAAAAGCAGAGGTGTACCATGGAGTGCTTCTGATGAGAGAGAAAGGGGTGCTGTGAACTAGATGGGTATTGTAAGGTACTGTACCGATGTAGTTGTCTGCTTTTTACCATGCTTTATAAGAAATACTGTGTTAGACGTAGGCAGACTACCAGACTCATCATAATTCTAAGGTGGCTTTATTCTTCTTGATGGAGACAGAGCAGAGTCACATCAGGCTGTTGAAAGATGAACACTAACGCCTCCGCTGAAGTCTTTAAGGGCTTTTCTTAGTTACTTCAGCGGAACTGGACTTTAATGCCTGGTGGGATACATCACTTTCTGGTGTGCATGGGCTTGAAGATTGAAGGAGCACGAATAGAAAGACATGCAACACCATACAGTTTGGGAAGAAAATCTCAGGGAAGCAGTCTGGGCAGGAAGATATCTGATAATTGCACTTGATAATTAAAAAACAAAACAGAAGTCCAATTCAGATACACAGGATTAAATTGACGATTCCAAAGTGACTCCAAAGGAAATAATCAGAGCTGGGTGGGGTAGACCAACTATGACAGATTGTATTGAACTTGTACTTTAAAACGGTCGCAAATTTCAGGTGCTCTGTGTCCAAGGACGAGTAAACAGGATGTTATCAAATGTAGTTCATGAGTTATACTGACTGTGATTATCAAAAGCAATGCAGCTTTACCAAACTGATTTGAACATCAATATTTAGACAGAAATCTACCTTTACTAATGACAACATTTACTTATAAAGTTCACAGATGTTATAATGTAGAATTAATGCGTTTACTGGGGTCCACTGTAGTGAATTTAATTCCCACGCTTTCTGTTAATCTTAAATAAAAGTGGACACTGCTGAATTGTCATCATATTAGCTGAAATACTTGCAGTAAAAATAGGTGATAGCATTATAGAGTGCCTAGGGCAAAATAAGTTAGAAAATAGTAAAGAAAAAAACCCAACCAACATTTCAAAGACTATTCAGTTACTGTAGAAGGAACTTACTCTTCTACATATTATGCATCAAAAAGCGTATGTTTATACAGGGCAGCATTTTTACGTGTGTCTCCTAAAGCTTATGAACTTGTATAGTCTTAAACGCCTGTATTAGAGATGTTGCCATTCTGTAGGGTATTTCTAGACTTTATTGTATACCAGTCAGTCTGTAGCTGGTAAACCTTGTTACATAATTCAAGTTCTGAATGTTTGTGGTAATTTCTAAGAAACTGCACCCAATTACAGTCTGTAATAATGGATGATGGTTATTTGATAGTTCAAGTGAATCCTCTGCAGCCACTGTCTTCTAAATGACTGTTTATGGCTTTCATTTTTGTTGGCATATTATCCAACTAACCACCAGCTGGAGAATCCAGATATTCTTCATCATGATACTTTAGCTACCAGTACAGCTTCCTTATGCTGGGTCTGTAGAATTATGTTCGTTGAACCACAAGTTGTATTTTGACCTCAGAGTCCTTCTGTTGTTATTTCTATTTTTGTTCAGCATCTCCTAAGAAAATGTTATTAACAGCTCATACTTTTTTTGTAATTTTGCTAGCAGTTTCCCTGGGTTGTGTCTTAAATACAGATTAGGTTACAATATTTACAGTAGCTGATGAGGGTTGTAAATCTGAGGTTTAGCATCTTATATTAAGACTTCTGTTACCTGTAAAGCTGGAAAGAAAAGGGAGAAAAAGAAAACTGTCTTCCTGGAAGCCCACTTGGGGTCTCAGAATTCAATTTCCTTTATGCTATTTTTAACTGCTAACATTTATGCTCTTAACTCACTTGGAAAACATTATTGATTTTTTTCTCATGAGTTTGTAGACCACTGCTGATTTGATATGTAGAAAGGCCTGTCTTTTGTAGGAAGATTGAGCTACTAGATTTACCATGGTTTTGTTCTGTGGTTTTGTGCAAAAAATGTGATAGGGAAAGGCTAGTGGTAGTCCAAATCTTTTCTGGTGATACAGAATTTTCTCATCTTCCTTAGAAAAATGAATATATAGACCAGACCATTAATTGAAACTGAAAATACATATCCATATATTCTCTTACATATCCATATATCCTCTTATTTTCTTGATTTAATAGACTTGGATGTTTTTTCTGTTTTTTGTATGATGGTTGCAATTTTCCCTCTAATCTGTTGCATTTACAAAGGACGTGCAGCACAGATGTGTATTGCAAGTATATAAAAGAGGGTTTAGAAAATGGCAAAATAAATTAAAGGAAATCAAAAGGCAGGACTTGAACTGTTATCTCCTCTTTTTGTGGATGCCTAGAAAGCTGGCTCAGTTCAAGTAACTGCTTGCTATGAGAAAGTTCTGCTATACTTATCCTTAATCTTCACTGTTTGGTCTTTTCCTATTCAGAACTGTTCCCTGACAGTTCTGACTATTTTAATTTGTACTGTGTATTTTTTGTTCTCTTTGGTATAGGTAATTTATGTTCTCAAGGCATTTTAACAGTCTTTTACAAAATACTACATGTTAAGGAAATGGACAGTAACCTTAATTTTTTAATTATCCTCTCCTGCCTTTCTGCTAGAAACAGTTTAGAGCAAACAGTCCAGCTTACAGGGCTGAGCGTGGCAATTCAGTATTTATGTATAAATTGAGAATAGATGAAGGTGTGCATCCTGTATTTAGAATTTTTACACATGAGAACAACAACAATATCAGTAGAAACAGAAAATTTTTGCAGTACCTGTAAGAGCCAGGATTATTCTGTACTTTGAATAAGAGGGGATAAGTAGTCTGTAGCTCCCTTACCAGTCAGATTTAGTTTGATATATTTGATATAGAATGAAATCAGTACAGTTTATTGAAGCCTTCAGAGTTTTCCAGACTATGGGATGAGTTTAAAGCTCAATCCATGTATATCTAATTATTCAGTAGCTCTAGATTAGTTTTTCCATTGGAAAATGCAGATTCATTCTATACAATTTTAATGGCAATTTTCAGTGCTTTCAGTGAAGAAGTTTCTTAAATCTTGAGTTGTCCTTCCTGGGTCACAAGAGGGCAAAGAGACTCTTAACATGAAGGATAGCGCAGGGATGAGTATGCGGGGCAGGCAGGCAGAAGGCTTAGGTTCAGGAGATTTTCTTCTTGGGGAGTACTCAGATGAGGTCTCCAATATCCAAAACAAGTACCCTACTCAATAGGATAAATTTTGTATCACTTTCTTCCCCTGTTACATTTTGTAGAAAGAATGAAATATGTATTGGAACAGGAAACGGAACCTTCTCTTCCTCTGTCCCAAATAAGTGTCCTCACCAGTGGACTGTAGAGACTGTTTATCTTTCTCTTTCTCCTCAGAATTAACCAAGTAAGAATATCTTCAGTAGAAGAACTTATAGGAAAAAGAAGGTTACGTTGAGCCCAGTGCTGAGAAATTTCACTTGGAGTGCAGGGGACTGAGTTCAAAGTTTATCATTTGAATCAAATAGAGGTGAAACTTCAGACTGGATTATTTATGTCCCCCATTAATACAGTGGTTCTTTTCTTCTTCCCCCCCCCATCCCCCCCCCAGCATCTTTTTGGTCTCCATTTCATCCATTTACAAAACAAGGAAAAGTTTGCAATGTCAAAGACTCCTTCCCCCTACAGCGCTCTCTCACAGGTAAATTCTTACTTTAATAGGCAGCACAGAGTAATAAAACAGATAGTTCTAGGCATATACAGGTTTTCCAGGTGAAAAGTTAAGAGATAGCGAGTAGTTTACAGCATCAGTCTACTCTGGAGTTTATTTAATCACACCTGCTGCAAGTACGGTCATTTTTAGATTTAGATGTGAGCGATATATGATGATTATTTGTGTCTTCAAGGGATCTTTTATTTCCCGAGAAAACCTCAGCAGCTGGGAAAGTGGAAACTGGAGTACAGTTAATATTGCTTGTCACTGGATACATCTGGAAATAGAGGTTTATGAGAGAGAAGATATCCTTTTTTTGTTTTGTTTCAGGCTGCTTCCTCAGAGGAGCTTATTGATTGAAAAATGAAATAGGCATCTAGGAGTTCCTAATATAATTTTATACTGTTAATGTCCGGTAAATACGGGATCAACCAAAAGTTTCAATGGAGACATTTGAGAGGTGACCTTGCCAGGTGCATGCAGCAAGCAGGAGCTGCCACATAACTTACATGACAGACACCTCAAGAATTTCCTAAGCTTCCAGACAGATATAGGTGTTACCATGTGTTTGATGTCACTGTTCAGGTCTCATAATAGTGTGAGAATATATTTTTCTTATTTCTAAAACAAACACAACAGAGTTCCTAGGATCTTTATTCAGGTTTTTAAGTTGGATTTGAGGAATGAAATTAAAGATGGTAGGAAGGAAAGTTAATGGTTAAATAAACAGTTGCTTCCTCGTAAAGTGTTTTCATCTCTGTATGAAAGTTAATAGGCTATTTCATAGAACTTCACTTTGGGACAACCTTTTTGCCATGTTCTTCCCCCTCCCACCTTGGTCACTTTGGAAAAAGAAGAAAATTCCATTTTGAGTCTCTAAATCCTAGGGAGTGCTACTTTAATGGTAAAAGTGGTAATAAGGACCTGAAACTATTAAATATTTGATCTGAGGTGTCATTGGTGAACCAAATGTTATGATTTTTCAGGAATAAGTCTTATGTCAAACTAGAATGCACAGCCTCTAGAAATAACCATTTACTCTGTCCTCAAGGAATCCTTTAAAGACATCACCCATAAGCAATTTACTCTAAGACTGTGTTCTCCATCTGTTACTAGTGAATATAGCCACCTTACCTTCTCCACTGTGATATCAAAGCTATGATATTAAATTGGAAGAGTCTTCTAGAAGAATATTGGCTGGCTGTATTCTTGCAGTAAGCTTTGAATTAGTGGAGTAAAAAGATGCAACATTTTTGTTGGAAATGAGTGCTTAGCCTAGCCAAATTTTTAGCTAGATTTGATCACACACATCCCAGGAAGTTAGTAATTCCAATAGTGAAGAGAATCATTATAGTATTGTGGAAAGTCCTTGTGCTGTGTAATAGTTTCTTTTATTAAGCCATCTGTTCTTTCTTTGATATGAGCGTGTTTTGGATAGGGACACTTTAGTAGTCATTCCAGCATCCCTCGCTGTGGCTAGTCTATTCTACTAATTAAAGATCAGCTTTATAAAATAAAAATACCTATAACACAAATTTGGAGCTCAAGTCTCCCTTGAGCATAAAGGACCAAATGGCAGGAAGTCTTTTCATGGATTTCATTGCAGATTTTCGTTCCCACTTGCTCTGTTGAATATGAGGGTGATTTAAGGAAACAGCATATACAGCATAGTCGTCGATCTGTTCTCAGATTGTTTAATCTAGGCCAGGGCAACGTACTTTCTGTGTGGTAATACCTTGTGCTTCTCAGTGGGTGCGCTGGAGAGCTGCAGACAGTTGGGAGTGTTGCCCTTCTACCTAGGGAATCCTCTTCTGCACACTACAGCAGAGTTCTGCCTCCATCAGAGCAAAACCTTGAGACCTCACATATCATATGTACCACAGCAGGTCATAACAGTGATTTAAAGATTTGATGAGTTTTAATCCAATTTTGGAGATGTTTGTTTGGATTTTTGAACTGTTGGTGCAGTAACTACACATGCCCATGCATATGGGGAATTGGAGCTGCTACATTGGATCTACATGCTTAAGAAAGGAGGGGACTCTCTTTCTTACTGGAGGTAGGGAAGAATCCTTCAGCACCACCTTTTCACATCCAAAAAAACAGCTTCTCAGTAGCCTCCTCCTTTCTCCTTCAGGAGCTTCCAGCTGCCCTGTCCTTGAGGCTGTGCCATGCTGCTGTTTCCTTCCCTGGGACACTGTGCACCAGGATGCTGACAGTGGTGAATTCCCTTTAAGTGCCTTTGCTCTTCTGGTCAGAGTTACTCTCCAAACAGGTCCATGCTGGATACCATTTCTTCTCCTAGAGTGGTATCACTTTCATTCTGGCATGCTTTCCTCACATCAAATGGTGGCCTTAAACAGAATGGGAGGAGGAGGACTACAATAGGCTGAAATGACCTGGTTGGAGTGGTTCAGAAAACATTTACTGAAGCAGGTGCCTGTCAGCATGTTCTATAAGGATAACCTCTTCCCTGTATTATAGAATTGCATTGATTCTGATAATATTTTTTTTTTAATACAGGAAGAACCTTCTTTGGCTTGATAGTTGAAAGGTTGAGCATTTCGTAAGTCTATGAAAGACGGCAGTGTTGTGAAACCATAGGACTTGTAAAACTGTTACAGGTGTTAGCAATTTTTACATCCAAAGAGATTACATGACATTAATTCCTTCTGTCTCTTCACCCTTACACTGTGATTGAAGGATATTTACCTCACTGCAGAGTAGTGGAAGCAATAGAGGTAGCAGAGATGGAACCCCTGGTTCAGCATGACATGTATGCACTTGAAGAAACGTATATGATTAAATGCTTTCCTGAATCAGAACCTTACTGAAATTGTTGTAAATTTTGCCTTACTGAAGGATAAATTATTTTCTATTATCTCTTCTTCATCCTCTTCAAGCCTTCCTGTAACTCTGAATCTTGCCATCTGCCTTGGGTTTGTTGGGTTTTTTTCAGTATTATGGTCACACAATCATCTTTGATTTGTTCTTTGGGGCTAAACAAAGCAAAGTAGGGCAAATTGTATTGCTGCCTATGTGCTTTAAGTAATCTTTTCTTCACTTTCCCCAGCCCATGAGGGACTGTGGTGGCTGCATATGGGCCGAAGAGGGTCCAGTTCCTGTGATACAGACTGACTGTGTGTTCAGAGTATTGTGGGCCATCACACATCATCCCTGTGTAGGATGGGATCTTCAGCATAGAACTGTCTAGAAAATGCTAATCCTTCCTCATCAGACTATACATTTTAGGATTAGAGGGTGAGTGCTGTGACACTCAGATGAAAACCAGCTTTTCTTTTGAAATAATGTGGCTTTAAAAACCACCCTGTTTTAGTATTAGACCAGTATTTGCAGTGGTTTTATTCTTTTTCATTCCCCCAGGTCTTCCTTCATTAAAATAAATTAGAAAATGTAGATTGTAATGAAAAAAAAGAAACTACTTTAAAATGAAGATCATTCTTCTTGAAATGACAGTTTAGTTTTGTATCCTTTGAGATTACGCTAGTGAAAAATGGGTCACCTACTACTATTACTGTTATGTAGCTTTCTAGAATTAGAAGTTGTTCTGGACCCCCTGCTGTGAATATTTAAGGGCAGTCCTGAGTCTCAATTGCTGAAATTCTTTTGCTGCCAGTAAAGGAGACAAACTATAAAACAGTTAATGTGAGACAAGACACAGGAAATGACAAAGTGATTTTGAGGGGACATTAAGTGGCAGTATGGAAAAAATCTTGGTTTTGACACTGGTTTTGAAACAATTCTGTGATGTGAACCCATAGTGGGACCATTGGAAAAGTCCCTTCTAAAGCAAGCTCCTGATCTGAACTGAAATGTTAATATGAAACTAAAATAGTTTTTTTTTTAATTTTTTAAAATTTTAAAAAATAATCCCTGTAATGTAATATATATTTCACTTTCTGAAATGTGACACGATACTTATTAAGGGATTTAGTTCTTGGCATTTTTGTCTCTCTTAGGGTACATTTCCACCTAGTAAACTTCTCAGACAGAATAGGCTAGTTGGCACTAGATCTTGCAAAAAGCTAAGATTTATCCTCATTTCCTGCTAATTTCAAGGGGGATGAAAACAGGCAGGCAAGTAGCTAAAGCCAAACACCTTTTTTCCTCTAGTATTCTCTAAAAATTACATGTGATAAAACCAAGCTATTTTATTGTCCTAGAGACTCTTCATACATAGTGTTTGATATATATATTTCTTTTAAACTTCCAAGAAAATGAATTAACTTCACTCAAAGGCTTTGCAGAAAAAAAATCCTATTTTGATACCATCAAAATCATATGGAAGAAGAATTAAATATTGTAAAAATGCTAAAACCAGAGTGTTCATTGCATTGAATAAAAGTGATAAAATACAGTGTGAGTCACATCCTTTAGCAGCTGTTATATTTTATTGGATCAATGACTCTGAAGAAGAACATTTATTGCTTAAGTACTCTTTTGCTGCCCCTCTTGTTCCCTCTGTTATTCTTCCACATTGCTGGGGGAAAGAAAACCCACAGAACTTGAAATGTTATCATCATGTTGCAGCAAAGACAGTTTCATGGCAGTAATGAAACGAATTTCATTCCTATTAATAAAATGGTGTTTAACCATTTTCCATACTAATCATTAGGACTCAAAATTATATATCTTTCAAGTGTGGCAAAACTTGACAGGGAATTGTCTTTAAAAGTCAGCTGCAATAAAAACAAGAAATGAAGGTTCTGAAACTCTACCTTGTAACTTTTGCAAATCCTCACTTTTCTCTGTGGAGATGTAGCCTCCTTTTGCACTGTGGAAAAAGTATATGCTAGAATAAGGTGGCTATAAATTGTATTATGAGCTTTTGTGACAGTTTGACCTTAAGCTATGCAATGCTGGCAGTCTCCTGGGGCCCATTGTTAAGTGTGCAATGTACCATATATAAAAATACGTAAAGCCTTGTGCGGTGAAGTTACAGTGAGGTGGTACAGTTTCCATTGAATCTTGCCCAGCAAGATTTTAAAATACAGCAGAAAGGTTTTGGGTGTGAAATTTAAGCATGTTGTATGTATGCTGCTTGGTGTAGGTCATTACTTACAAGACTTGCTGCTAAGAGTGAAGAATTTGCTATAAGCAAAGGTATTTGCTATGAGCACTGTTCAACTCATGGTATTTCCTAGTCCCCTGGAAGCTGAGACAAAGGTGGCTGAAGGCTTTGCGGCACCAGGATGAACATTCAGTGACAGAAACTTTAGTAGTACTCCGTTACCTCTCAAACTCAGATACATTAGACGCAGAGCACTGACTATAAAGGGACTTTGTGCTCTCAGCACACTGCTCTGATTCTGTCTGGGAATGCAGAGCAATACGGACAAAAGATAGTCTTCCTTTTTCTGAATACCACGGGAGTACTGGGTTGTCCCCTTTTCTTTCTGGCCTAGAAGTAGTGCTCTTCTCCATAAAGATGGAGAATCCAGTGTTGGATTGTTTCAGTAAGTCTCTGAGAGTATGTCACTACAAATGTAGTATAGTGTGATATAGAGTTCTGAAATAGTGCCATGTAGGTATGGCAGTGTGACACATTGCAGTGCTGGCCAGAAATCTGAAGCTGTCAAAGCAATGCTGGTATGTAACTTCTCACTCCTGTCCAAAATACCTGCAGTCTGTTCCTGCAGGCTTGGTAGAGTGATTTTGCTACTAAAGAGAGAGATACGGAAATAATCAAATCTTGATTTTTAAATTACAAATTGTTTTTGTGAATGCTACCTATGTACAGGAAGGTTTTGTAAGGTCATGACCTTGTTTTAATATCTGCTGAAAATTTATCTTTTAGTGTATAATATCTGTGATGTAACACTATAAATCACTTGAGATTTTCAGTATGGTGACCATGTTGGATGTACAAAGATGCTTTTTCTCTGTTGATAGCGTTAACATTTACTTAACAAAAATATTGCAACAGCTTGCCTTTGATTTAAAAAAAAAAAGTGTGTGTTTGTCTACTTATATATTTATATATTTCAACATGAGTACTTATGGTCTTAAGTACTTTTTTCTTGAAATCTGTAGAATGAGATTTTATGGATGTGTCTACATATTTAGAGGTAATACTTTGCAATGCACAAATAGTCAAGCTTGAAGCAAATGTGAGCTGGTCCTCTAGTTTTTATGGAAATTAGGTGATTGTATTGACCCTAGTAATAAGGTGAAAGGGGAAGATATTAAAATATTACTGATGAAATATTAAAATGTTACTGGTGAAATATTAAAATATTACTGATGACTTATGCTAGTGTACTGATTCCAAAGAATCTACTGAGAAAGTAACTTTTATCTAAGATTTGTCTCGTGGTCCTTTTGATTTAGAAATTGATCTTTCAAAGTGAAATGTGTATGTGAGTCTATATATGCACATATGTATATTTCAAAAATAATTTCTATACTTCATATTTACAAAATATATAAATTTTACATCAAAGTGCAGTTTTGCTCCAGGGATCTTTCTGGGGGTGTGGGGGTAAAATTTCATACTGCAGGGCGATAAAAACCAATCTGTATTCTTAACCTACCTTCATCTAATCCCATTTGTGAGAAGCATTCACATCCTAGGGCTTGGATATTAATCAGATGTTTCTAATTGGATCTACAACTGATTGTTGTATTCAGTTACTTCAGATCTTTGGAATAAAATATACTTCTCAGATTTAAAATGAAGATATCTCTTCTTTTTCATAGGCATGACTTGTGGGAGGCTTAGTTCAATGCCAAGGTCAGTGTAGTATCTTGTGCCTTCTTCACCCTTCCTAGTACTTTTTTCCCATGAAAGTCAGCAGGATATAATTTGATCAGGTCTTGGCTTTTTTTATTCCATTTGTTGCTAATATTCTCAAAGATGAAAGTACAGATGTTAAGAGAACTTTTATTGAGCCCACTTCTTTGTGGGAGATTAACAAGGCCTACCTCTCCTCTAACAGTATAGCGCGGTTGGATACAGTCCCATACAGCCTTCTGTGAAGTACTCTCGTCTGCTCACCTTACATTATGCAGGTTTTGGTTGCAGTTTTCAGAGATTTGTTACAAGTGTGTGTGTGTTAGTGAGTTGGACTTTAATTGGGGTTTTGGGGTGGTGTTTTTTTAAGTTCTCTTGTGTTGTGAAGTTGATTTCAATTTTGTTCTCTCACATTCACAGTATTTTGGAGGTGATGGGACAGAGAAGTGTGAAACAATCTAATGTGTATATCTGTAACGCTTAGTTCTAAAGTTTTGCTACATGGAGTATGAATAGAGCCAGTGGATGTGGTAACTTCTGTAATGATTAGTATTTGGAATCGTCCAACCTTTTATTTCAGTTTTCATTAAATCAATTCCACACTATAAATAGCAAATTTAAAAACCTAGTTTACAGTGCTTTAGCAATGCAAGTGCCAGAAACTTTCCCCATTGTTTTCTACTATTACTTTCACCTCTCTCTTATTTTCTACTTTATTCTCCTTTATTAACTTCTACCGTATCACTAGCAATGACAGTATGGCCAAACTGTGTCTTTTATAAGCTGTTGCCTGTGATTTATGAAGACTTTTCGGAGTCAAAATATGCAGTTAGCATCTGCATCTCTGTTTAACTGTAGATCTCTTAGAACAGTACAAATGTATAAAAAGCAGTATAGCCAGAAACCAATACATTCACACATATAATATGGTGTAATTCAAAGAGAGATGAACTTTTTTTGCTTAGCCTAGTGTATCTCTCTGTCACAATTCATTGCATTGTGGAATATAACAGGGATTTCTTCCATCATTTCCTTCCCTAGAAACCCATTTGCTGTTGGTTTCCTTTGCCTGTTTTCACGGGCCTTCTCCAGTGCTTTTTGGGGAAAATCTTTGCCTTCTTAGTTGCTAGTGGCCATATTGGACAAATGTTCGATGGAATGTGAATGGGAACTGCCATGTTAAATTATTTTTTCCACTCTATGAACAGAAGAGGAAATACCCTGCAATTTCAAGGTTTGTTCAGAAGTTTAAAATCAAATATGTTTTTTGACCCTTTTTATGTTGGGTTTTTCTTTTCAAAACATAGAAGATAGGAATTCAAAGTGTGATGGTGTTTCAGATGCATGGAGAAATCAGGGATATCCACAGTTTATATTCCAGTCTGTAGCATTTTAATTTTTAACTTGAGGTATTTCTTGATAGTTGGATATGAATTTTGCAATTATTCAAATTTTAAATGCTTCAGTTTTGTGTTCACGTTGAAGTTTAAATTCTGAGCCCTAGTAAAGGTTATCTGTTGTGATCTTTACTATCTTAAAAAGGTAGAACATCTTGAGTTTAATTGTGACAATACGTTGAGTTTGGCAGAGGCATGTGTCTTCATGAACAGGTACTGTGTGTGAGAGGTAGCTTCCACAGAAATTTTCATAATACACCCCTTTATTCTTCCCTGGGTGGTTTTGACCACTTTAATTGTGGGCATTTTGCAAATAAAAGCTGATTGTTAGATAGCACAGCAGTGGGAAATTCTCTGTAAAAGCAGGCTGGTTTTTGATGACATCTGGGCAGGGGAAGGAAAAAAAAGAGGCAGCACCTGTGCATTTTTAATTAATTTGGCCAGAAGAGTCACTGGAAATTAAAATGGCAAATAAATACTTAGATATTTAGATGTGTTAATGGACCTTTAAATGGCATTTTGGAGATTCCTATCCTTGAATATAAATGTAGCGTATGAGAAAACAAAATATGATATCTTTACAGCAGTACGTGTATAGGTGATTACAAAGCTATAATATATAAGGATATTTTTTATATATTATATATAGTATAATATATATTACATATTGTAATATATATCATATAAGGATATTATATTATATATAAGGATTATATTGACTACTTTTTAGTTGAAGCTGAATGTTTGTAGCTTTTGCCAGACCTTAGAGATTTTGCTACGTATAAGCTCCATGGTCCTATACTATAGTTCTAAAATTGGCTGTCACAAATATGAAAATTTTTTCAGTAGTATTTACATTTACCAACATTCTCTCCAGAATTAAAATTTGTGTTTCTATCCTACTGATTTGGGCTGTTGAATAAAACTTACCATAAGCATACCAAAACTCCTCAGGATCATCTTCTCTAGCCATGTGAACACCTCTTGCATATTTAAAGAAAAATGTTTCTTCAGACATTTAAGAAGTATAGATTTCTGAAGTGTCATTTTCTTCTTTTTAGTTTTACCCCTGATTTCTTCTTCTAGACATTTAATAGATACTTGCATTTTTAAAAAAATCTTCTACACATGTAAAGTATGTAGAGTGGAGTGTACTTTAGTAGTTTTGTTTCATCAAAGCAATTTTTTATGAAATTGGAAAGAAACAATCAAAGGGTTTTTTTTAATTTGATATGTAAAGTATCCTGAAGGGGTGTTATGGTTTAACCCCACCTGGCAACTAAGCACTGCACAGCTACTAGCTTGCTCCATGCTAGCTCACACCCTCAGTGGGATGGGGGAGAGAATCAGGAAAAAAGTAAAACTTGTGCATTGAGATAAGGAGAGTTTAATAGGTAAGGTAGAAGCTGTGGATGCAGGAAAGCAGGGCTCCATCGCTTGTGATGGTTGCTTGGGAAGACAAACGCTGTAACTCCGAAAGTCCCTCCCTTCCTCCTCCTTCTCCCAGCTCTATACGCTGAGCGTGATGCCATATGGTGTGGAATATCCCTTTGGTCAGTTGGGTTCAGCTGTCCCGGCTGTGTCCCCTCCCAGCTTCCCGTGCCCCCCAGCCCGCTGGCGGGTGGGGTGGGGTGAGGAGCAGAAAAGGCCTTGACTTGTGTGTCAGTGCTGCTCAGCAGTAACGAAAACATCTCTGTATGATCAACGCTGTTTTCAGCACAAATGCAAAACATAGCCCCATACTAGCTACTGTCAACAACACTAACTCTACCCCAGCCAAAACCAGCACAAGGGGATATAAACCAATCATGGTTAAAAAAAAAAATTACTTCTGACTATTTCTGTAAAATTCTCTGGTCTAGGATGTGGTAGATACCGTGTGGTGACACAGCAGTAATTCAGCAAGAGTTAGGAGGTTTTTTCAGCCAGTTTTGAATTACTAATTACATGTCTTACTGTTGAGACACAAGGGCTGTTATGCATGTGGTTCTCTGATACTGGGTTTATGAGTGAAGAAGAAAACCTTCAGTAACATAACTTTCCAGATATCATTAAGATATTTGATAAAAATATCTTTGGAATGAGACCCTTCTCAGATTATACAGAGATAATTCTGGCCTCTTCCAGTCCTGCTGCTAAATAGAAACTGTGTATTCACAGAAACCTGTTAAAATCAAGGCCCCCATCAGTAGAATTAGGGCTTCTGAGCATGATTCAGATGGCCTTGTCAATATTTTTACATTCTCCTATTCCTCGTTGTTTTAAAAATTTGTAGTGATTTTAGTAGACAAAGTTTTTAGTTTGGTGTTAAGAGGAAAAAAATTCTTTGTGGTGAGCAAATAATTTCCCAGAGTAAGTTTCTCCTGTTATTCAAGACCCCCAATTAGAACTCCATCAATTATTAAAATAATCACAGGGAATTTCAACTTCCTTTTTTTCAATAGTTTACATAAACATATGATGTTCTTTATCTCAGAAGTATAGGCTTTTTGTCTAAATGTTTTCCTGTATTGTTAATTTTTGCTGGCAGGTAGTTTGTGTGTGTGTGTAAGCTATAGTAAAATAGACCACATACCAGGTATGATGTTTTACACAAAAGAGAGAAGGGCTGGGAAAACTAAATCCTTTTTTTTTTTTTTTTTTAACAGGAATCTAGATTGATTATAGGTGTTAGCACAAAACAAGAACTGAAAATGCTGATTTTAAACATCATGTTTGTTGAGATAGAATTAATTAGTTTGTTTATTTTTTGTTTTATTTTGCCTAGTTGTTAGTTTCTAGTGTCCCTCTTGTTGATAAACGCATTCCTGTTGATTAACTTGAAGTAACTTCTCTGAAGAACCACAGAGAAATATTCTTAGAAACAGATGCTCCGGTTACACACCTATTTGTGTTTCTTGGTACCAGGCATCACAAAGTGCTACTATCTTGGGGGACTTCAGTTTACAAGTTCGTTCTTTCATAAAGCTGGTTTGCCAAATGTCATCCTCCTCCATGTAGAAAGATCTCTGTCAAAGTAAACATTTTACTTTCTTCAAAAATCTTAGTAAGTGTCTAACAGCAAGCATACAGCATTTTTATGCAAAAACTTCCTAGCAAACAATTCAATGGAAAGACCATTTCTATTTAAAATCCCTAATCTTTCAAAGGCCTTAGAATGTAGAAACATCAGACTGGGGAGAAACACGTAAATTTTAAGCATACAAGTACACTTCGTTCATCTAAAGTGTAAAATAGTATAGTAGCAGAGGGGAAAAAAAAAAACCCCCACCAACCACAACTTTTGATCAATCTCAGATGTTGAGACTTCTTTATGATGATGTGTCACAGTCACCCCGACTGTTTCTCTGTTGGAAAGCATGAAATTAAAGAGCTTAAGCCTTTCTGGCTCTTTCTTGACCTTTCGGGAGGTGAACTGCAGTGATCTATGGTTATTGTAGCTAATTTCAAAAAATGTCTCTACAGCTATGGTTGCATGCTTGTCCCTGCTCTTTTTACCCCACACAGATTAAAAAAAACACTTTGAGGGATGAACACCCCTCATTGGGAATTTCTCAGCTCTTCCCTGGCAACCCAACATATAATTGCTTAACTGCACTGGGAATGCTGGTTGGTTGGGTAATGTTTGCCGCTTGGGATTCAAATTGTTTAAAACCTAAGCCAGAGGCAAACTGAACACAGCCAGAAACTAGTTTCCATACTATTACTTTGCTTCAGCTGAACTATAACCTAGACTCATAACCTCTCTTGACCACAACCTTGAATTGAGGACTGGTTCAAAAAGTTGTTTTTTTCCCCTTGAATTGGAACTGAACCTGACCTCTTACTTGAAAATGTTGTTAAGAACTTGAGTCAGTCACAGGTGATGCTGAAAGAGAACTCAAATGAAAGTATGCTTTTTTGAATCATGTCTAAGCAAAAGCTTTATCTTCATTAGGAAGGTGTATTGTGTGTTCTGGTTAAGAAGCATGATTTGGTGATAGGCAGCTGTAACCTAAGCTGACTTCATTTCCCAAGTGATTTTAGGGTAAAATTTTCTGTACACCTTAAACTGTCATCTGGTATCAGGTAAACTTGTGCATGGATTACTAAAAGAAAACATTTTATCATCACAGTATGCACTTGGCTTTACTTGCTATTTGGAAATCTAGAATAAGTCCAGAATTTAAAATAAAATAAACATGGCCAGTAGCACTGATATTTTGGGCAGAATTCTGGATTATCACAGTAGTAGGAACAACTGGAGAAGGATTCATAATGGCAAAAACTTCAGGTTACTTCCACATTTTTAATGAGAAAAGAGGTCTGCACATTAAGAAAACTGGAAGGTTGAACTCAGTGCCTGGCTTGTCAGTTCTCCAGAAAAGACATGAAAAGCTGATGGCACTGCTTGAGACTTCTCATTCAGTAAGTGCTTTATATTATTATTAAGTACATACTCAGATATTGCAGTGCACCTTTCCCAGTTCAGATGTCTGATTCCACATGCCTGTAAGACTGAAAAGTCAGATAACATTTGAACTGACAGTCAAACACTACTAATTGTGGTGAAGCGTATTTGGAGTTGTCAGCAATCCAAATGCTGACATATCCTCACAAATGTAGCGTAGCAGTAGTGTTTCTACTTCTCATTACTTTAAAGGTACTGAACGGAGTCTTATGTAATGCAAAACTGCACAACAGTACTGTTCCTTGGTTCTCTTTTCTGGTCTGGATTAAAAACTACATTTTATTTTCCGAATCTTTTCATCAGGAGACAAAAGAAACATTTGCGTACGTGCCCTACTGGACGGTGATGTTTTCTTTTCTCTGGTATCAAATAAAAGAAAGTATTTAACAGATTTATTTTGAATACTGTACTAACTATCACCTACTGTATTTGACACAACTGTTGATTAACTGTGCAGCTGTTTACTTTGAATTGTCTCTCGGAATATCTGCTTGAATTCCTGCATACAATTTGGTGTGCAGTACTCTGCGATGTTGCTTACATAAAACTCTACACTTCTGTATTCAGATCTTAAAATGTGCATTCTCTTTGGATATTTTTTGCTAGGAAAAATGGTGTGGAAGTAAGTCATTATATCATATATTGTTTGAGCCACCTTCAAGCACCAGCATCACTGTTAACATCAGTTAATTCTAAATTTTTATTGCAAGGGGCAAGTCTTCCCCAACTGCACAAGTTGGGAAGTGTTGAAGCTATCTTTCTACCATTAAGACAAACAAAACAATCAGTCGAATAGAGTAAGTAGCACTTAGATAAATGCCAGTCATTTACTTGGTTCATGGTCTGGGCTCTGCTATGGGAAGGTGATCTATCTTGTCAGTGAACACAGCAGACAGTAATCTCTGTCTCCCATGACTGTGTCTTGGAATTGTAAACAATCTTTGTATTATAAGGCTGGTAAATAGAACCCATTATGAACTCTTAAAATGTTTTCGAATGTCAAAATAACAAAAGTACCTTTGTAAGCTGAACTCCGTTGAGGATAAAATTCATGTGAGCACCTTAGTGTATTGCTCCATGGCAATTGAAGGCATTATGTGGGCACACTGAAAGCAGCAATACAAATAGTGCGGTAGCGATGGCAAAAGTATCCACTAGTGCAAAACTTGATCATTAGCAGTCAGAGAAACAAACCAATAAAGAGGGCACAGTGGTTGGGTATTCAAAAGGTACTGCTCAGCTGTCATTGCACTAACTCCAAAACAGCTGAGGATAATGAGGATAATACAACAAACTCAAATGAAGAGGCAGAGCTAATTAGAATACATAGTAGCTTTAAATCAGTAAGCAATCAGGTTGCATTATGAAGGAACTGTGAGGTGCAACAGCTCAAGGTCTGTCAAAGTTTCTTTTGTAAACTCCTATTTTCAAGGATTTAAATCTAAGTGTAGTATCAGCTTTGAAACTTGAAGCTTGAGCATGGATGTTTAACACACCAGATTTGGGAAAATATAAGGCTAATCAGGGCAGCATGTATTTTTTTTTGAGGTTTCATCTTATTTTGAGCTGTCTTATTACGTCAAGCCTTGGTTTTGTAGGGAATGTAGGTCAACTACCATCTACATCTGAAATAAAACACTTCATACTTTAAGAAAGAACTGATTCTCAGGCTCAGATGTTGCAACTGATATGCCTTATACAACTTCGTAAGAATTTGACTTTGACTAAATGGGAATATATAACCTTGAGTTTAGTTAAGTGGCAAATAATTTTATATACTTTAGTACCAAGTTTTAAATGTCAAGTTTTATAAGACTCTACAGGCCTGAAGGCATGCACCTCAGATATTTCTAGAGCTGGATGACAGATACCATATCTTCTACATAAGCTTTAAATTTTATGAAGAAACTTAAATTCAAAGCTTTTTGGCTTTTACTTTAATAAAATTAAGAACTTTCCCCAGGCATCTGTTTCTTATTCTGTCTTTATGCCTGGGTGCTCCCCATCCCCTCCTAGGCTATGTTAATTGTCAGCAGCACTTTTCACTAGTGCAAGATCAAGTTCCTCAACTTCAGTCATTGTCTTTTTAACTGGAGCTTATATATGCAGCACCATACACCTCTTCTGTGGAAGTCAAGTCCACAGTGTGCTGCCTACACATTTTTCAAAGTTTTAGACTGGTTCTGAAGTACAGATCGCCTCTGTGATTAAGGCACGCAAACTGTGATGAGTGCTGTCCGCTGAGTAACATTCCTCATGCTGTGAACAGTCTGTGCTGTACGTGTCTGCATGTGGACGTATCTGAGTATGTTGCCAGCATAGGACTAAAGAGTTTCAAAATACTCCCCTTCTTACACAATTCTATTTTAATTATTGGTGAAATGGTAATACTTAGGTTGGTTTGTCAATATTGAATGAAATTTTACTTAAGATTTCTTAACAAGAAAGACATGGCTTGGCTAAAATTATTTTGAAATAATGAAACAATAAATCAAATAACTTATTTTAAACCATTAAAAAAAAGAAACCTGCTTTCAGTGAATTTTTTTTTTTTAAGAAAAATTGCATAATTTTTCAGTTCAACTGTTTATGTTTAGATTTGGACTCCAAATCAACAGACATAGGTTATTAGCTTTAGCATAAAACATACAATAGCACTAGATTTTCAGTGATGCCTGTATGACTTACATGAAATGATGGACTCATTAAGCCTATTTGAAAGTGAGCAGTGTTTAGAACTGCTAGTCTAATGAAATACACTGTTATTTCAGTAGTAATGTAACAATTTTAGGATCACCTTAACATTGGTAAATTCCCAATGACCTCATTGGCAGTACAGGTCAAATGCCATGTGTTCTGAATCTGTACCTTTTGCCTTTATGGTAAGGGAGAACTCCTAAAATAAATTAATAAGCAGGAATATTCAAGTCAAGTTTAAAGAATAGTTTCTTTTATGTTCTCTATCTGTTTTACTACAGTAAGCCGTGCTTTATCTGTTGGTTGTCTATTTATCAAGGTATTTATTTAATAACACTGTAAATAAAAAATGACCAAGGCTTATTTGTCTGTTCTATAAATGCTGGTAGAACTTCAAAACTATATCTATACTCTCAGAGAGTATGTTACTGATAGCGATGGCCAAATTGCTACTTATGTTCAATATTGGTGGACTTCATGAACAACAGTCTTGCTTCAGATAGATCCGGTGGGATCTATTTGGATGGGAGGGCAGATCTGTACTGTGTCTAGTAGAGTACCATGTTAAATACAAAGTGGTTTTTATCATACGCTTGACAAAACCAGATGGTTTCCCTTTGAAAAGGCACATGAGAATACACTGACTTAGCGAGCTATTCCATAAAGGAATATAAAGTTCTGATCTCAGTAGAGATCTCTGATCACTTACCTATTTTTGAGCAGGCTCATACTAAAAAATGAAGAGGAAAAAATATGTATTTTCTATAGACTTACTGCGATTGGGCTGGGGAACGGCTACCTACTCTGAATTATGTCTGTCTGCCCATAGTCTTTGTCAGCCTCAAATCTGAAGCTGAAGGTCATGTGTACATGTTTCCATAGCCTCCTACTAGCCAGCAGATCTGGCAAAAGCAATTTGGAGGTTTTTTCCCAAGATTACTCTTTCAGGATATAAAGAAATGGTACTAATCTGTCAAAACATTTCTGCTTATATAATTGCTTTTTTTTTTTTCCCTTCTGAACTTGTCCCAGTAGAGAGCATGTGCCTTGGTCCCCTCTGATTTTTCTTTTTACAGAAACAAATGTCATAAGGACATCATTTGCAATTTCCCCTGGTGGCAAAGACAACTTCTGGGCATCAAAGTCATTTTCTTACACATGGATTAGCATGACATTGTGTTTCTGATGCATTTGCAATAGATTTTAATGTGTGGTGGTTCTTTGTGTTGAAATGGTTGTCTCTTCACATTTGTGTGTCTAATTGTGACCTCGGTGACAGTTTCTGGGTCTCTTGTTGTGATAAATACTGGATCGCAGAATGGACACAGCTTCTAATTTCCTGTTATCCTTGAAATTTCTAACAACTTTCAAATAAACAATGAATTCATTCTTGCAGTAATCTGGTTCCCTGGTCTCAAGTATAACATATCCATTTAAATATTCCTATAAACTTGAAAGGGAGCCAGCAATTCTGTTTTCTGTCTCGGCTCATTAGTGACCTTGCTTGTTTATAATTACAATTTAATTCCCATATAACTAATTTACGGTGCAACCGACTGTTAGTGCCCATACAGTTACTCAAGTTTGAAGTGTATGTGAGGTGTGGCATCTAAGATTTAACGCCGTGATGTATAAATAGGTAGAATAGATTTCCTTAAGGCGAATGATTGAAAGTGTGCCCTTGCTACACTGACAGCGACTGGGAAAAATGCTGATTGACTTCTGTTAGAGCAAAATTAAATGTGGCAAATAGTAAATGGGTGCACTATGCATACTACACAGCTTTTGGTGAAGATTATATGCTAAAGCATGCTTTGGACCTCTACAAATTCACAGAACCTAGGTAACCTAGATAAGGTGTTCACCTTTTAATTTGGCTGAAATGTATGATTTAGTTTGCATTTCCAGCTCCAGATTTTAAATCTGTATCTCATTGTTGATATAATACAGAAGAATAGATTAAACACATTTTCAGTGGACTAAATCCATAAGCTTCTTACTGCTACATGCTACGGAGATAAGTAAGCTGCAGTAAATAACTGCCAGATGATATTACATGAGAAAAATCCAAGCACATGTTATTATTCCAGGCTGAGATATGCACCAGTGAAGCAACTACATGTCAATTTGGTTAATTGTCACGAATCCCACCTGTATACTAAGGTGCCTGAGAAAAAATAGAGCTAACATTTACTAATGCCAAATATTTTCTTTTATAAACTTACTAAATTAATATAAGCCTTGCTGTGGAATTCAAGTTGTCTGCAAAGCAGGATGTATATTCAGAGAAGAAGACAGAAGCATCATTGAAGCTTGCCAAACAACCATTTTTCATCTTGTAGAAATGAGGAGTACCCTCATGCACATGAGTATTCTCTTTTCGTAGTAGTAATGATTTACTGAAGAAAAACTTTTTTTCACATCATTCCTTCTTTCTGCATTTTTGTAAATTTTTGCCTACTTGTCAGTAGTAATTTGTGAGGCACAGCTTTGGGAAGAAATGTTACCCATCAGTTGGATTTTCTTGAAGTTTAACACTGAAGTGTACAATACCAACTCCTCAGAAATACAAAGAAGAAAAATCCTTAATTTTGCCCTGCCATAATTGACAGGCTCTAAAAGTTACTTTTAAGAGTAAGAATGTGCAATATTTTCTCTAACAGAGCTTGGTTATTCTATTGTCTTCAACTGCGGGAAATTGTCTATCAGATAAGGAAATAAAATAATAATACCTTGAGACTCAGCAAATTAACTTTTGTATGCCTAAGCTCCATATATGATAATAGGAAAAAAGAGTGGTTGAGGAAAACGGTGAAAGCAAATTTTTTACAAAGTGGTTTTGTATACAACTAGTGCCAGTTCTGTTTGTGAGTCTCTATAATTAACACTGCTTGGTGAGTGGATATGTTTTCAGGACAGCAAAATCAGGCAGAAGAAACCCCAACACCAACTAGCACTTTGTAACAACATTGTGATAGTTTGTATCTATCACATCTCAAAATATGACAGAATAAATGAATGTCAGATAACTAACATAGCCTGCAGCATTGCAGGATGGTGGACTAATTGGTTCTTGTGGGAGAACCTGAAATGACTGGACAAAGGTGTTTGTGGCCCATTGCTTATTATAACTTGGTTATGTTTTACCCAATGTAGCTTAACATCACAATACCGATGAATTCCATTTCAACTCAGGAAAGGTGTTTCAGCTTGTTTGCCTTTAACCAGAAAAATCTCAAATTCAGAGTCTTTTCTTTAAACGTTTCAGAACTTGATGGCATTTCAGTTGATTATAAGAAAGGAATGATGAGAGCTAGGACAGCAGAAAAAGTATGTGGAGTGTCCAGTTGTGCAACACTTAGTTGCAGGATGTGTAAACAACAGACAAGAAAGCTGTTGGGAGAGTAAAATGCCCCAAATGACTCTGTTTAGAACATCTTGCCTCATTTCCAGATCTCTTAGCTTTTTTGCTTTCTAAAATACGTGTTCAAAATGCATGAAGAATAGCTTCTGTTCTTGCTTTCATGGTCTTAGTGTACTATATACTACAGACATGAGCAATCTGTGGTGAATAACAATAGGATGTGTTGCATGAGAAAAATGGAGGCACGTATCATTTTTCTTAGCAGAGGTATGAGGGTAACTTCTGCTCTGTCTTCCATTGTCACAGAAAGCCCAGATATATTAGGCATGGATATAGTGCAGGAAGTCCAGAAAGCAGATTTGGAAGTATTGTTGTCATGATACTTATATTCTTTAACTTTTAGTATGAATCATTAAATTTAGGAATTTCACAAAATGGCAGAGGGATACAAGCTTAATAGGGACTATTTCTGTTCTTAGGTTGCATTAGTATCTTCAGATAAATGGCATTACAAGTAGGAAGTAAAGGACAGACTTCATACCTAAAGAGGGAGTGTGTCCTTTGTTTCCTGACAGTGGACACTGCTGTTAAATGTTAAGGGCTCCAAGGTGAATTGCCTTTCCTTCCAACCCGCTACGGCTGTATCTGCATAAAAGGGGAAAGTTCCCCTCTAGACTCTCCTTTCCTTTTCAGATAGCTCAGCTTTTAGCATTTTGGAGGACTGGAATTAACTAATGAATTTGGGTGTTGCCAGTGAGTTCGTCAGTTTTTAGGCTATAATGTCAGTGATAACTAATTGTTAGACAGCATTTGTGGCTATATCAGTATCTTTAATATTCATAATAGCAAACAAAATTAACCCAAGAATAGTTTAGGTTCATAAAATCTAGGGGCAAAATTTTCTTGAATTTTATAAGGAGCAGAAAGGACCTTCTATTTCTTAAGGATAGTTAAATACTTACTGGAATCTTGAGGTTCTTCTACTAGCTTTGCATTTGAATTATCTGGCATATGTTTCTTCTGCTCTTTGGTAGACTGCTTAGGGTTTGCGGGAAAGGGAGGAGGGGAAAAACTTCTAATACAAAGACATACACCCTTCCACTTTTGAATCTCTTCAGGTCTCTTTGTATTCTGTGCAGCTGATGTCTTTGCTTTGGAAAATCCCTTTGTCAACTTTGTAGAGCATCTTTTGAAAAACGTTCTGTCTTTCCTGCGGCTCATTAAATGCTTTACTCTGTAGTAATCCTATCCTTGTTCAGGTTCAAAAAAAATCTGACAGAACTGTATTTGTAATCCAGATATATTCCTTGAATTTCCTCATTACTGATAAACAAACCCCCAAGTACAGAAATTTGTATACAAAATTTGGTCTTAAACCTCTGTAGCTATGGTACTAATGTAGCAGGATTTTTCTGCATCAATTACAGAAGGACAGAAAAGCAACATTGAAGTATTTCATGAAGAATCCACAACTTTTCAAAAAAGAGAGCAAAGTAAATACGCACATAGCTAAGCAATCTATTATACACCTGCTTGACACACAAATTATATCTAGGTGGGAGATGAAATATGCTTGCATTTCCTCAGCATGTGGAAAGTATCTGACATTATCCAAGAACTTGTCTAAACTATTGCTGCTTCTAGTCTGCATTATTAGACCCTCTCATACCTGGCGTCTCTCTACGAGGTGTAATGCTGGTAGTATTAGCTCCAAATATAGCCTGTGAATATTCTGTACACTGAATTCACACGCCTGAAGGAAAAGAAGTATGACCTTGCCGTTTGTAAACCTGTTGCTACATTTCTTATTATTTTTTTTCTCTCATGGATACATATTGCAAACTTGGTCTTGTAAATAGTAATTTGTGTCCTGCCTTGTTTGCTTCTAAGTGGGTCTATATGGCCTTCACTATGCCCAAAAGCTTGGAGGTGTTGGGATTCTTTTTTTTTTTTTTTTAAGACTTTAGTCTTTATTCAGTCAACACAGAGTGGCTGAGACAGTTAAACTCTTTTTTCACTGAGAAACTCTCATTTTGTTAAGGAGTTTAAAGAAATCAGTATTGTTGTATTTGGTGTCATTTACAGTAAGTTTATCTAGGCTGTAAAATACACCTTTTCATTCTCTCTATTGCTGACGCTTTTCTTTCCCCTTAATGGAAGATTAAAATTCTGATACTTTTCTCAATGCATATGAAACTCCTAATTTGTGTAACCATGTTTTCCTCCATGTCACTCATGGTTTTTGTTTTGTTGTGTTTTGTTTGTTTGTTTTTTAAATACAGGAAATGTCCTATCTAAAATGGCCCTGGATTAAACTAGGCTCCAGTCATACTAAAATGTAAACGAAGTGATAGTTTTTATTCCAAAGAGCTTTTCAGCAGCATAGTACTTCTAAGTTGCATGATGCTAGTGACTAAAGGAAAATCTCCTTCGGAATAAAAGGTCACCTGCTTTTTTCATGCTGTTGCTAGAATTTCCAAATGGTCAAAAGATTACTAGGAAGCTCTAGCTGAGCGTGGCTTTGTTGCAGTCCTTTCTATAAATAATCCTAGGGCCCAAGAAACGAACAGTGCCTCTTAAGTCTCCAAGTGTTGCCACATTGTGTTTTGTGTTTTTGAGGGTGGGGGTGCAAAGGTTCTCATTGTTAGAAAACAGGCAGAAAATCCCTCACTATCTAAGGACATTACTGAAAAACAAAAATCTAAATGAACACCCTGCCCAAATATGACCTTGTTTTTCTCCACTTGAATTCCATTCATCAAGCTTGACAGGATTAGACTAAAAGAACCTTTTAACCTATGGAAATTACAAACATTGAGTGTGATTTTTCTTTCTGCAGTATATAATGAATTAAGGAGTTGCATTTTGACAGCTTTCTTTTCAAAGCATATGTCTGTGGTTTGGATTCAAAGAAAAAAAATATTCCAAAAGTTAATGACGGAGAAAATACAGGAGGCTTTTGTCTTTGGTAGTCAGGGATGAATGAGTGACATCTAAAGTTCTACCTTTGAGGGAATATGGATGGATGCTGTGAGGACCTTTTTGATGCTGATACTAACATGGTTTAGCATTTATTTATTTATTTATTTATT
>NW_010532582.1:21768-35352 GCF_000687285.1 Phaethon lepturus | reverse complement strand
GCCTTCGAAAAGCCAATTACGAGCGGAACTGGAGATCTGGGTACAAAGAAGCTGCCTCCAGATTTGTCAAGAATCCAGAAAAGTAGGCTAAATCGCCACTGCTTTATGTATTGTGGCGCCTTGTGACTCTATTCAATCACACAACTATTTATAAATAAAATGGGAAATGGCACATGAAGAGCGCAAAAGCAGAGTGTGCGGATGAAACTGCAGGTCCTTCGTTGCTGTTGCACGTAGGAGACAGCTGCATGGCTTCCTATGTTACTATTCCTCCTTGGTTGCTGAACTGAAGGGTAAAATATACAGCGCAGGAAAGATACTGGTTATAAGTGTTCGGTTGGTGAAATTACATTTTTGGTTTTGGAACCTGTCAAGAAAAAGGAGTTTGTGTCAGCTGGCAGTGCTGGTGCCTGAAAAAGTCTCTCTGTGTGTGAAGTATTATAGTGAAATTAGATTAGCGAAGTCCTAGTATGGAATGCTGTATTGAGTTTTTGTCAGCCAAAAATGCATGGTTGGGGTCTAGCCCAAACCTCTGATCATCATCTAAGAAGAAACTGGAAAGAGATGTAAAAATAGAGCTGACTGAGGAGTACTGAATAGGTATTTTCCTACAAATGGAAGAATAGGGGGGAATTTGGAAAAAAGACAAAAACACTGCTCCCCCCCGCCCCCCAACCAACCCCAAAACAAAAACCCCAAGCCCCCAGCTTTTTACTTTTAAACTGCTAGGAAGAAGTCTGCATGTGTGAGAGAAATACATGCTGATCATGGAACGTGCGTGGGTGAAGCTGTGTCTAAAATCCTTACACATTTGTATTAGTTATTGAGGTTCAGAGGTTTCTTATGCCAAACAGGCTGAGGATTAGAAAAATTTGCTTTATTTTTTTTTCTTAATCTGATACTAGTTAGGAAGAAATTTCCCAGTTGGTTACTCTGTGGTGGTATGCTTTAGTGACCTTACTGTTTTATCTGAAGTGTCCACTGACCAGGACCTATCGCCGCATGACTCTGTTCTCATTTTTACCACAATTAACTACTGAAAACAATTAGGGAGAAGGTATTTATGAGCATGAGTAAGCTAAAGGCTCTCCCTCTCTCCCTGCATAAGGCTGGAGAAATCCAAAACCTCTGCATATCAGAGCAGAGCATAGCTGAGGCCTCCTTGTCTAACACCCCTAACCTGCCAGTGAAATATGCGGGGTTAGAGTGACTTATTTGCATCTTTGCAACCAACTTTGTAGGTTGCTTAAGTCGGCTTTGTTTTGTAGTATGAATTTTAAAGTAAAGTAAAATTATATTCTGCATCAATCAATTTTTTGATGGGATTTTTGTCTGCCTAACTCTGTAGCAGTGATGCTTCTTGGGTATACTCGGGATGCTTTTCTGGCAGTTGCTGAACTCCTGAGACAGACCCTGGTGATGGTTTAAAAAGCAACCATTCCTCTTAGACTGGTTGGTCCTCTTGAAATATCTCAGCTTTGTTAAAAGCTGTGTGAAATATGAATATGATGATGTCTGCTGGAAAGCTGTATTACTTGCTGTGTTTTGAGGATCGTGACACCGATGGTTGTTGGATTTATTTTTTTGTTTTACAGAAGCTTCTTATTTCTCTGAGTAAGCTTTCAGACTGGTTTTCTTTGTATAAATGATAATAATGTAGGGAACAATTATTAGTAAACCTCAAAACTGAACGTTGCTTAATCTGAGCAGCATCCTTCTGACTGATGTTTGAGTAAATTTGTCCATAAGCACGTTTGAAGTGAATTCCAGAAGGGGAAAGAACTGAGTGTTTGAATGCCAAAGGTTAACTGTTTTTTGAATTATTGCACTCCCAGCAGGTTGGTGATACCTTGCTAGCATCTCTGTATGCTGGAGCTGCAGCCACGGCACCCGCAGTAACCTGTTGTTCCTCAGCCTGGAGTACAGATTCTTCTGCTAGTCTCCTGCACTTACTTTTGCTATACAGTTTCAAATAGACCAATGTATGTTTGTGTTTAATGTCACGGAGGACAGGCAGAACATTAATATGTTTTGTTATCTACGTTACATAAAAATATTGATCCTTAGCAAAAACGCACACCCCAAATTTACCTCAAAATGAGAATGTGGGGCTGCTGAAGAGGCCAGAGTGGTGGGCTGTCTGCCCTGTGGTGGCAATGAAGCCATTCAGGTGGCAGCCTGCAAAGGCACCCTCAGGAGCATTTCTGTTTGCTCTCTGACCAGCAGTGCATGGGTTGAGAAGCTAGATCCAAGACATTTTTTCTCCACTTCTGTAAGCAGTAATCTACATACGCTCGCCCAAGCTTTTTGTTGCCTGCAGAGTAAAACGGTGAAACCTTGTCGGTGTGCATGTGTTAAATCTCAATTGAAATGACAGCTGTAGTAAGGTGAAGACCTCTGTGCAAAAGTGTAGATTAAAAAGGACTCTAGAACCTTGTCTTATGTGCTGTCCACCCTGCCTCCATTAATGCAGTTTCAAGTGCTTTATTATGAGATTCTGTCTGTCTGTCTTGTTGTAGCCTGTTGGAGCTCACCAGATAATGGATCTAACTTGGGCTTCCTTGCAGAGTAGACTATCCTGCTTCACTTCCCACCACATACCCACACCGCCCAATGCAGAGAGGGCTATTTCTGCGTTGGTAGTACTGGAATCCTTCCCCTGATACTTGCTTGGTGGGTGGCAAAAAAGTGTCGCATGCTGGTGGGGTTCTCAGGTGTGTTTCTCTTCAGTTTTACTGGTGATGCTAACCACAGCTTACTCTTGACAAGGTCTGTCCACTGTATTTTGTGTTGACAAGGAACTTAAATGTGTTTGGGTGCCTCTATAATTGCAAGATAACTGATAAGATATTTTACATGTGGCTGGAGTTTTAGTTTGAGTCTGTCGGTGGAGTTTTTACAGGAATACTTGTGCTGAGGCGTAGCTCTGCATCTTACTCCTGCGAGACAGTGAATACCTTTAACTTCTCCTGGAGGTCGTTCAGTGATATTTTAAAATTTATATTGTACAACTCAAGGTTTGTTAAAAATGCTATTTTTTTTACTTTGGTAGTGATTACTGCTAATCTCCTTCCTGCCTCCACTGACTTCAATGGGAATTGAGAGCGCTCGGTCTTCCCAGGGTAACAGGCTGATCCTTTCAGTTCAGTCATTAGTGCCAGAGTTCCCATACACAAATCTGCAGAGAGCTTTTTTTTTTTTTTATAACAGCTAACCATTCTTTCTTATTTTAAAGAAAGTAGTTCAAAGCTAATGTTGGTTTTGCTGCTCAAAATGTGACTGGAGACCTTGTAAATATATGTGCACACGCACGTATACATATGTCTTCATATAATACATATCTGTGTGTGTATGTATATGCACACTCAAATTAGTGTTGTGTAGCCTGGAGGGATGTAATTCTTCCTTTGACTCTGATGGCACAGTCTGCAGCCAGAATTACCTATGATACTGCTCTTTCTGGATATTTAATAATATTTTCAGATGTCTCCACAGGCAGGCACGTTTCTTAATACACCGGCCTCTGTAACCGTTGCTTGACTTCCGATGTGTTGTAGTTTTAATCTTTCTTTTTCTTTCTTGACTTGCAACTGTGTGCCAAGTTTTGCAAAATTTTTCTTCTTTTCTTTGTGAATACTCGAGCAGTGCTTTTGGTCAACAAATAAATGCTCGTGGCTTAACAAACGCAAGCCTTCCGATAGTCGAACTGGAACTTGGTGCTCCAACTCTGTCCTGGAGGTGCAGAGCCACGTAGGTGCTTCGTGCGGTATCTCCGGCGCCTGGGCTGACTTGCCGCTAGCGTTAGGTGTGGAGAGCTCTGGGCAGCCTGAGCAGGTGTCGTTCCTGTGGGCGTAAATGGGGGTTTGTTCAGCGTGGAGCTCTGGCTGGTTAGCAGCGTGGTAAGACCAGCTGAAATAAATAGGCAGCTGGAATTTTTACAGGTAAGGATGGTGAGCCTTAGCTGGTAAAACTTAACGCTGTTATGTGCAATGGATACGTTATTGCTGCTGTGCACCTATTCTCATGGAAGCTGTGGACTAGTTAGGATTTGGTATTTGTTAAGACAGTTCCCTGAAATTTGCTGCATTTTTGTTGGTTCTGAGTTCTGTACGAGGTGAAATGTGGCAGCGTAATTCATATGCCATTATTGAAGTATTTTTTATTAACACCAGCTTAATTCGCATGCAAGCGCCATTCTTAAATGCAGTCCTAATTGTCTACTGATTACACAAAACTGCAAATGAATAAACATTTTCTATTAAAGGCTTGAATGCTGCCCTTCCCTTGTGCTCGTGAGGAACGGAGCTGTGAGGAAGACCTGCCAGAGATTCAGAAGTTAAAAGGGGCCGGGGGGGATAAGGGTGGAAGGGGAGCCCTACCCTTTCCAGTAAAAGACTTCCGCTCAGAGTCGCAGAGCATTTGCCTTTCCTCTGACTTGTGGAGAAGCAAACACATTTGTACCAATAGGTCTGTACCGTTTGATGATTTTAGGCAGCACTGGCTCTGTATGTGCTTCATTACAGAGACTGTACTGAGAAACCTGTTCAGTGGCAAAGAGGAATCCTGTCTGTGCCATATTGATGTTGAAAACGGACTTCTGGGTCGCAGAATGCAAAATGCTGATTGTTACTAAGCTTGTCGTGTTTGTGTCGAGCGGCGTAATAGAGGAGCATGGGATAATGGTGCAACAATTATTGCACTGAAAAATGGAGTAGGGTGCCAGCACTAAAGCACATATTCCAGCTTAAATTCCGCTTGTGGATCCAAGCCTGTTGTTTCCTCTTGGCAAGGCACCTTTGGAGTCAGAGCCAGCTAATAGGAAATACTAGGCACCGGAGCTTAACTGAAATGTAGGACGTCTAAACCTAGCTGTCTGGGTACATGTGATGCGGTGAGACAGAGAGAGATGGCAAACCCAAATGTTTCTTGGAGAGTTCTTGAACATTTTTAAGTGAAGTAGTAAAGACAGATTGTCTATCTCCTTCCTCTTAAATCGATCCAATCTTCTTTTTCAGCTTTCTCTTCTGTTATGTGTGGTGTATAAATCTAGTCCTAAAAAATGTGATGTTCTCATTCAGAGTTGATGGATAGTATATACTTATATAGCAGTGACTGAGGCGTAGGTTTGTCATTCCAATATTTTAGTTACCATCATCCTTGGATCCAGGATTTTCTTCTCCTTTTGTATTATACATAGACAAGAGAGAAGATCCTTAAGATTAACCTAAGGTTTCCTGACTTGGGCTGTGATCTGCCACTTGAGCAGACTTTTTGGTAACACAGAATTTTAAATTTTAAATTCTGTGTTCATGCCTGGACATGCTGTCATGTTTAGATCTTTAGATTTTATTGTTCTTTTGGAAACTGCAACTGATCTGTGATCAAAAATGATAAAATTCTTGGCCATGGATTAGTACAACTCCTTAGTGGAAGGGAATTTACGGCTGCAAATACATGTGCTTATTTCATGTTCTGATTTGCTTTATGTATCGTCTCTTCTCAAATTAAAGTGGAAACAATGCTGAGGAAAATGTTGATTTTTAAACTGAAGTCAGTGTGTTCCAAAATTTACTGATACACACTTAAAAGACCCAGCCCAAAAAATCCTCAGCTAGTGGGAGCGGTGACAAAACAGCTTCCTTTACAGTTAATCAATGTACTCATGAGAACTTGGCCTAGGGGCCTCTGGGTCTTTTATTTGGTTAAGGTTTTTAGAACTGAGATAAAAGTAGCGATCAGATTGTCTTAATCATTCATAATAGCAGGTTAAGGAGATGAGAACTTTAGGCAGAAACTTAATAGCCCAGAATGTTGCTTTCTATCTTTCCTGTGATCTTAATGGATTGCTATCTAAAACAGTGAATCGGTGTTTGTAAGCATAATTGTGTCATACGCTATCTTTTCAATGCTTGAATTTGCAATCTCAGATGCTGTTAATGAAATTTTATATATCTAACTTCTTAGATATATATATATGTTTGTTTGGGTTTTTTTTCCAAGTGTTTATTTAATGAAAAGCAAACTTAAGAGAAATGTCATGATATGGATGCCCACACGCTTTGAGTTAACAGCTTCCTTAGTGCCACTCTTCTGAATGGTCAGATGTTCCTTTTTGATCTAGGAAGGTTTACATCAACGAGCTGATTATTCCTGCGTCATTCCCTATCTTCTAGCACGACAAATCTGAAACCCCTTTCCTCCCTTATGAAAGACAAAAAAGGCCGAAGAAGTTAAGGGTGGGCTTTAGACACTTGATTCTGCTTCCACGTATAAGAAAGGTGAGTTAGATTTGTTTCAGACTGTCTGTGACTGACACCCAAGAAACGCTACAGTTTTGTCTGGTGATATAGTCTTTTCCCTTAGCTCATCTCACTTCTTTCCCTTCAACCAGATTCAAGAGGCTCTGGTGATTTTTTTTTGTTGTTGTTGTTTGTTTGCTTGTTTTTGGTTTTGTTTGGGGTGTGTTTGTTTCATTTGTTTGTTTTGGGGGGGTGAGTGTGTGTTTGAGCCAGAGATCTGTCCATGCGTTTGAATCTATGGAGATGCTATCTCAGATTTTAAGGGATGATGGAGTTACCTGTCTCTAAATGCAAAAGTTTGAATGCAAAAATGTGTTGGTGCCTTGGAGGAAATTTCCATACATCACTGACATAGATGCTTCGGTCACAACACATGATATGAATGTGAAGGGCTTGAAAAATCAATAGAAGAAGAATCAATGAAAGGCAGTTTCAGATAAGTACAGGTAAAATTTCCAGTTAGTGTATGAAGTCTGTTTTAAGAATGTGTATTAATTGGGGAAAGATGTTCGCTGGTTTGTCAGTTGTTAACAGCAAATCAAGAAATGCATTTAGTTGATTACCACAGTTTTTCCCCCTCTGCCCCTCTTTTCAGAGTCTCTTAATTTTAGAGGAAGAGAGAGATATATATGTATTAATCCTTTGCTTTCCATAGACTGTAGTGGCCTTTCACCTTTTGGGACTGTTTGTTCTGAGCAATGGCTGGAGCGATAGTGTGGCTTGTGTGACATCATAAACATTTGTGTTGGCAGTCCTTCCTCGTGAAGGACTCTGAAGTCTGACAGTGGTGAAGATGACTAAGTAGAGACAGATTTATGTGGAAATCTTATTAATACCCATAAAAGAGAGAATGAAGGCATAAGAAATTTGGCTCCAAATAAACAACCAAAATATGCTCTGTTCTTAGAAGCATTTGGCACAGCTCCATCATGCCTTTTGTGGGAACTGGCTCTTTGTCTGGCCTAATCTTCACTTCTTTTTTTTTTTTTTTTTTTTTTTTTTTTTAAAGATTACTAAAGACTTCCACTTTTCCCAAACTTTCTCACAGAAGAGTAAAATTAATTTTCACTTTGGTAACGCACAAATCAGTTAATTATTTCAAAGGCAATGTAAAACAGATGTCTTGCCTTGTTTCTCAGCAAAGATTTAATGGTAGCCTTGCTGTGAGATCTTTCACTGCCATCAAATGTCCCTAGATGTTATATGGTGCTCATAATCAAAGCAGTTTACAAAGAAGGGGAAATATTTTTCAGCTACAGTGTGTGGTGGCTGGAAAGAAATTGTATCTGAGATGTGAAATCATAATTCAGTTTTCTGGTACTTGCATCTGAAATTTACTCAGACGTTTAAAGAGCAGAGCCTGAACTTCATAGCAGAGGTCGAGCTGTTCATAATGGGCTTTATGGTAGGTGGTTCTGCTCAAGTCTCTTTTTGATTCAGCTTTCTGGAAACAGAAGGTTAGCAACTAATTGAGCACTGTGGGTCTGTTCTGTCCTGTGTCTATATTCATTTCACCCAGCCAGTAGCTCTGAGAGTCTCACGGGATCCCCTGCCATTGCCGTCAAGGCTCCCAAGAGCAGTGCCCTGCTTGGCACACCCCGTACTCTTATTTCACATTTGCTGTTGGCAGCAGAAGTCCCTCTATCATACTGCTGGAAAGAAAACCTCCTTCAGTCTTAATTCAGCTTACCCCCGGGGGTGGTGAAGATTGAAATGCATGTGCAACATCAGGAGAGCGAGCTCAGTGCCTCGCGGGGAAGACTTACTTGCCCAGCGGCCAGATGAAAGGTTCTTCCTCGCAGTTTCGATGTTGGCCTTGGGAGAGGTGCCTGGGACGCTTGGTGCGTGCTAAGGCACGTGCGCTTGTCTGTGCAGCTGCAGTAAGGTTTTCTGCTTGGAAAACTCATCTTTGTTTTTGCTATAATACATAGTATGTACCAAAATCTTTTATAAATAAAATACCTGCATGTGTTCTTTGCATGTGGGTAGAGCTTTTTGTCCTGGAAGTGATTTCTGGTATTCCGAACACTGTTTCTTCCCTGTTCCTGTTGAATGTGTAATTGAAACAATTTCTGCTTTCCTTTAAACTGTTACTGTAATGACCTAGGCATGTAGTTAGTCAAGACATTGTATTTTAGATCTTTAACTGATCCATGTACCAGGGAGTGTATTGTACATTTTCCATGTGTGTATTACTCTTCCCAGCGCGTACGATATGCCAAGCTTGCTGCTGGTGTGAGCACATACTGATTTGAAATAGGAAGCAATGAATTAGCTTTTAGGGCTGGCTTATGAGCCAGATCTTACTCTTTATTTGTTTACTAATGCTTCTTGAATGTGTGTAGTTTTTAGGCCTGCTGTTAGCACTGCCACTGAACTTGTAACCATTTCAGAAGAACAAAGCAACAACAAAATGAAGAAGAAAATAGGAGAGAATCCCTATCTGGGTGAGAAGATCATTTCTATCTTCTAATGTTCGCCAAGGTAAAAGTCTTCACTGTGAACTCTTGCTTATGGACCTGGAGAGACAACTCCCATGCACTGGTCTGTGGCCCCTTTCCCTCACTTGGTAGCAGTGGGAAGTGTCCTGTGTTGAGCAGCTGTCGGTGGGATTGATACCCTGCAAATGGCTCGCTGGTGGGGAAGTGGAGTTGTTATCTCAGATTTGAAGTCCCAGGGCTGTGCTCCTGGGATGGTGGCACTGACTGTGGTCTTCATGCTCCTGAGAATGGCATAGTTCTTTTTATTAATTCTTGTTAAGGTTTCAGGACTGCCATCTCCACCCATCCTCTGCCTCTGTTCTTGCGCTTTTGTGTCATTTTGGAGAGCAGTAATGCTGCAAGAAAACACGTTTCCTCGGGGCAGTAGATTTTATTTAAGTGGCTTTGTCAGATGCTTCTAAACAGAGCTGCAAGTGTTGAAATCTTTTATTCCTTTGGTGTTTGAATATCAAATGGCAAATTGGTGTTCCCTGTGCTGATGCATGTGTCCCTTCTGTCTCTCCAGGCCCATAAGCAAGGGCTCACAGTGAAGATTTTTACCTTGGCAAACATTAGAAGATAATCTTGCTTAACATTTGTATTGTTCTCCTTACTTTTAGAAAACCCTGTAGCCTTCTGGCCTGACCTTGTGAGGTTTATCATGTATTCAACTTGTGCTGAACTGGGTGGGCAATAAGGGCATTTGGCATCTCACAAGAATGAACATGCTGGCAGATTAATCATGTGTTAGCTTTCACATTAAATGTTGTGGAACATTTCTTCAGCGGAAGAAAGCTGTAGAAGCTGCTGTTAGTTCTTGCTGGGCCAGAGAGGTGGTTAGAAGGTGGCTACTGAAATTGCTAGCTCTGGTTTAATGGTGAGCTTCTCTGAGCTGCTGTCTTCTGAGTTAAAGGGTTGCAGTACATCTCTGTAGGTTTTTAGGAAGCTGAGGGTGAGGGAAAGCCAAAGAGCTCTTCCTCTTGGCTGGCCTCTGTCTTGTTGGCCATACTTGAAGCAATTGATACACTAAATAGTGTGAGGTTAGTGCCGTGTTCTTCTTCTGTCCCATCTCACTTTCTTGCTTCAGCTGTGTGATCTACTGGAGACCAGCTCGCTTCATCTGGTGCAAAACGAGTGCACAGAGGTATCCGGACAAAATTCAGTTTGAGGGGAAGCGTGGTTCTCAGTCTCATGTTGTTTGCCATGGAGGCCAAACGCATCTCATCCGGTCTCTGTGGGATGAAGCCTGGAAGTCCAGAGTTCCCTCTGAATTCTTCTCGTACTTTACAGCTCCTCCCTGCTTTGTATATACAAACAACATTCTTTGAGAAGACTAGAGGGAGGAAATGGCTATGAACAAAAAACATATCTTTTCTGATATGTCAGAAGATACCAGAAAAGAATAGTGTGCTCTCTGTCTGCTGGTAGCTGATTTCTTTTCATCCTATTTATTTTGTAGGAAAAGAAGACTTGGTTGGATATTAGGGAAAACTTTTCTAACGATTATGGTAGTAAAGCACCGCAACAAGCTATCTAGGGAAATTTCATGTGCATACATGAGAGGTTCTTTTCAAATAGCCTTTTAGATGTTTTTTGAAGTGGGTCTAGATACCTGCTTTTTCTTAGGCAAGCACAGTTGCTGTTGCTGATGTTTTCCCCCAGCCCGCACCTTTGCTGCCTACATCTGCTTGCGGGCCTTCTCCCCCAGCTGCCGGCCAGCATCCTCATGCAGTGGGGATGCCAAGCCCAACCAATAAACCCTGTTTATGTTCCACTTGGTGCCCAATGTGCAATGTTAATATTACTCTGGAGCCAGGAGCTTGCAGTCCAGGTCCCTGCCCTTAGGCAGAATTGCTGAAGAACAGATCGGATTTCTTGCGTCTCTTCTGCCGTTGCCCTTCTCTGGTTCAGGAGTTGCTGCGCTGCTTGGTTTGCATTATCAAGGTGTGATTGGTGGCAGTCTCTCTTCTCTTTTTTTTTTTTTTTAATTTTTTTATTTTCTTCCCCGTTAATGATACTGTTTGAGTCACAGGTAGGCTTCTAACTGCTCTTCGTTTTGGCCAAGATACAAGTAGATCTACAAAGACCGCTTGTTAGCTTAATGCTTTTATGGCTGCCAAAAGAGTGCTAGGTGGGGTAAGCGAGATGAAGTGGTGGGGAGTTGTTAGGCTTTGTGTGTAGGGTGGTTCCTTAGCAGCCAGGTGAGAGACAGAAGTTTGAAGGACACAAGGCAGCACCGGAGGGCCGGACCTCCTGCTCCTTGCTCACGTGAGTTAGCAGAGTAGGACTTGGGAGGGAGCTCCCGCAGGAGGAAGGGCCTGGGGATCAGTGCACGTAGGGTACAGCACGTTCTGCGCATTACGCCCCGCTGCCCAGCCCAGTCCTTCTTGTCTGTTTGGTTTGTTAATATGCTCATTGTCAGTTCCTGGTGGTTTGGTGTTTGTGGTTTGTTTGGTTTTTTTTTTTTTTTTTTTTTTTTTTCCTTCTTGAAGTCACTTCAATCTGAACTAACTGGATGGTTCTTAAAGGCTGTTAAAATCTCAGCATGCCAGCTGTAAAATTGCCTAATCAAATCCAGGAGATAATCTTTCCCGGGGAGACCTTTGAATGCATTGACTGTCCGTAGGAATAGGTCAGATGCCTCCAGGTAACTTTCTGGGAAGGGAGTCTTGTTTTCAAAACTGTATCTACCTGCTTTGTTAAGAACTAAGTAACTGGTTAGTGGGACCTGTAATAAAAGTCCTCTTTTAAAATTGTGCTAAATCCTCTTAAAGAAAGCAAATAACTCTCTTGTTAATGCTGCTCAGCACAGAAATAAAGCAGCTGTTGTCACTGTCAGAGGCTTAAGAAAAACTTCAAATTGGAATTTCTCGACTTGATCGGTTGATGAAACTCAGTGGGCTGTGGCAGCGCCGTCTGCTGGTCTCCAGCTTCTCCTTGGAGTCTGGAAAGCATGTTGAGTTTGGGCCTGAGAACTAGTTCGGAGTTCTATTATAAGTGGGTAGGTGACACCAGAGGGGGAGATAAGCAGTGACAAGAGCTAAGATTTTCAAAATTCTCCTGCATGTCAAATGATAAAGTGTTGTGAGTTGTGGTGTAGTGAACTTGAAGAATAAACCCCTTCCCTCCTTTCTATGCTGGACTCCAAACTTCAGCAGTGCAAATACTAGAGAATGTCATTTGGAAGTGATGCTGACCATACTGGTGGCTTGAAATGCCTGGCTAAAACTACTTCCAGAGGCTTGTATAGGTTTGAAATTGAAAAACTGAATAGCTCTGAATTATACTAAAGCTGCTTCAGATGTCTCACCTTCTTCCATTTGAGCTGGAGAAGCAGAAGGAACAAACCCAACAAAACAGGCAATATTGCTCAGGCTTATGCTTCTCTCATTCTGGCACTTGTGAGCCTGCGGTGGCTACAGGGCTGTTAATTGAATTACCTCCTCGACGCCGCTGGCTCTCGCCCATGCATGGGGCTCTGTGCAGTCTAGGACATCCTTGGGATCGTGGGCTCGCAAAGGGGAGAGCAGGGTTGTGCTGTGGGCTCAGGAGTACAAGTGCAAACAACGCAGTTCAGGACCAGGACGATGTTACGTTGGAAATGTGATTGCAAAATGGTAGTGTTTATATATAGAATAAGTGTATATATATATTTTTAATTGATGTGTGGGTACATGCAGGCCTATTAATAGATGAAAATAAGGAGAGGGAGAGAGGAAATAAAGCACCACAGCTGTGATTTATCAAGATTGACATGAAAACAAATATTATTCTAGTAATCAGAGGAAATTCTTTGTAAAGCATGTACAAGAAAGGTATTTTAACCCACCTCAACGATTTCCTGCCCAGCTATATCCAAAGAAAATCAGACACACTTCTCCCGCCACCCCCCTTCCTTCAAGGGTCACTTTTAAATAGCTATTTCTCCCCTCCTCCATTTCTGTTGACGCTGGGGTTTTTGTTTGCTTTGGATGTTTTTCTTTTCTCTTGTCAAATGCTTCTTAACTGATTTTTGACCTGGTATGTAAAACTTCATCTAAAAAGTGCAGCTGGGGGTGGGGAAAGGATTTGGTTCGGCGTTTAACTGTAAGATGTACTGAAGCTGAAGGAGACAGACACGTGCGTGATGCTTTGGGAGTTTGCGTGCTTGGCTGGGAGGATGCGTGGTCGCGTTTTCAGTGTGCTCTGCCAGCCTTCTCCTGGTAACGGCCTCCATCGAGGGCCGTGAGGTTGGGCAAACTTGGTACGTTCGCCTGGTGCGCTCCATTTAGCGGTGGAGGAGGTGGTGCGTGTCAGTCTGGATGGTCAATCACTGCTGAGTTTGCCACAACTGTTTGGGTGGAGCAGCCACTTTTGTATAGCTGGTCCAAGGAGGCGAAAAGAAGAACTTTACCCTCTCTGCATCATACCTGTTTCCAACTCTTATACATCTGAGCTCCTAATGAAAGAAAAAATAACTGAACTCCTGCGGGAGAAAAATGGTCAGGCACCATACGTAACCAGAGAAATGGAGATAAGTGGTTTAAGCGAAATTGCCTGGAAAACACCTGGTAGACCAAGGGGTTGAATCTGGCTCTTAAAACGTTGTAGGTTCATCTTGTCCAACTTTAGCTGCCTGAGGGCAACAGTTTGCTTAGGGCCCTGTGAGTCCCGAAACCTCTCTTGCATTCAATTATTTTTATCTTTGTTATTAGAAAGGATTTTGCAAACTCTGTTTAGTAACATTCCTGCTTCAGTTGCCTGTCAAAGATGGGAATTAAGGAAATGCAGCCAAATGCCTTTATTAGGTGAAAAAGGGGAAAAAG
>NW_010532582.1:0-21737 GCF_000687285.1 Phaethon lepturus | reverse complement strand
AGGGGGGAAGGGAAATACTACTGAAGTGGATGCTCTACTTTCTGCTGCCCAGAGTTTTCCCGTTTCTTGTTGGCAAAAAGACTTCAAATGCCTTGTGCTAGTAAGCCTTCCCTCTCAATGTGTATCGCAAACCACAAACACACCATTTATCTGCAGGGAACGATATTAATAAATTGAAGAGTGACTAGAAATAAAAACAAATCTGGTTAACATCATCCATGACCTGACTTGATTAAAAAGAATTTCCCCCTTGAAAAACTATTCATATGCCATTTCTGAATGAAACTGTAGGCAATAACAGTGGCTGATAATAGAAGACAGAAAAGCATTTGCAAGAAGAACCTTGAGCTCCTTTCTAGCCTGTGTTGAGCACGTAGATTGGAAAAGAATGATAGATGAGGACTAAGCAAAAGACTTCAGGCTGGGGTTTTTATGTTTTGCTCCTGTGATCTTCTTAACATTTAAGGGCGAGATTGATATTTTCAAACACTGGTTTAATCTTCTAAATATATTGCAAAAGGCTAAATTGTGGGGAGAGGGGAAGGGGTGAGGGGCAGCTGTTTCTGTAGTGTTGAAATGCAGCTTTGGTTCCAGCATTTAAGGAGTCAAGAGTTTTTTGCAGGAGTCTCTGGTTAAGGGGCATTTTCTGCTGCATCACAGGCAATCTGGTCTCATGGGGAGCCCAAGACACTTCTTTGGGTTCTTCCCCGATAACTAAAAGCACACTGCAAGGGGGCATGGGGCTATTGGGCCCCTAACCCTTATTCCCTGGATACCGCAGACCCTGCGTATGCCAGCACACCGCTTTGCTTGGCTGTTGAGCCGCATGTATCGCGATGCAGGCAGAGTCCTAGCGAAAACACCGTGAAAGCAGTCTTTTTTGAGCATGTTGGTTACCGAGGCCAGATGGAAGGAAGGCAGGGAGGGAAAAGAGCTCAGTCATTTGCCTGTGTAGGAGTGGGAGTCAGCATGAAGGTAAAAATTACTCTTCATGTGGGAACAGGTTGGGAAATTGCAGGCAGAGATGGAATAGCTTTGGAAAAGTGCATCAGTAGGTGGCTTATATTCAGTGTCCTGCGTGGTCTTGAGACTAAACTTCAGTTTGGGACTCAGATTTGACATCAGTTCTTCCCTGTTGCTCAACTGGTTTTGGCAGTTTTCCCCATCGTTTGCTTCTTCCATTTCATTCTTAAGTCAACCCTGGTGTAAGAAACTTTTTGAGAGGGGATGTCAGAGGGGATGTGCGTGTGATAATAGCTGACATGTGGGTCTCTGGTCTCCCAGGGAGTTTGTAATTGCTGGAAATTACAAAAGAAAATACCTCTGGGTAGTGACATTGCTTTACAGAACTTTGGTAACCTAAAAGGGAGGGGAGAGGTTTAGCCCAGGCATTGTGCAGTCTTAAAAGACCAGCAGGTTTCCAGGGCCTGATTCATTTTCATTGCATAATGGTCCAGTATGCTAGCTGGTGGGCCAGCTCCCTCAGGACAGAGTGTAGAGATCTCTAACACAGTGCTGCCTTGCATGGTACACAGCCTTAGCAAGACTTGGAAACACCAGTTTGTGCCAGCCTTACCTGAGACCACTAAATCCATTCCTGATGATGTACTGGACGCTGCAGTGAAGCGATCAACCCCAAAAGTACTGATGCTTCTAGAACAGATAAGGAAGCTTCAGCCAGGTGAGGTTTCCAGCATGACGGCAGTAACTCCTGCTTGTTCCTCTTTCTGGGCTGTAACTGGGCAAACTGCAGTTGAGGCACGGAAGAATATTTTACTGACTAAGGGACTACTTTGTGCTTGAATTAATTGTCGTTTGCTATTCAGCTATTTACACAGATAGATATAAAGTGCTATTACTTCCCTTCTAGGCTACCATCCATACTAGAAAGATGTGTGGTGAATACACTTTTTCAAGAAACTGGCTATAAGACTAGGAGGGATTTCAGAATACATTTTTTACAGGAAGATTGAAAGAAGTCTTTTTTTCCTTCTGCAATGCCATGGGTTGTTGTGAAGACTGGCCAGAATCCTGGCTCTTCACTCCTCGTGCACTCAAATATTCCTAACCTCTAGGAGATGCAAGTTCTGCCAGAGAGGCTCACTGGGGTGAAACCAGCCTGCATCAGACACCTCGAGCGTATGGGCAGTTGTGGCCGGCACGCACACCCAGTGCATCCTCGGCAGGAGGGAGCTTACCCTGCTTCATTTGCCACCTGCAGGCAGCATCTTTCCTGAGGATACTGTTGGTGTAATGCCTCTCTTACATTGTGGCTAAAACTTTCTCTGCTTGTTAAATAACAGCAAGCCACTGCTTTTTGGTCTTTACCATAGGTAAGTGTATTAAAATAGCTTGGAGGCCTGGCAGTAACCTTGCAGTTTGGACTTGGTGATCTTAAAGGTTTTTTCCAGCCTTAATGATTCTATGATTTAAATCTATCCCTTCTTTTTTTTCTCCAAACTCTTTTTTTCTTTTTTTCTTTTTACTAGCATAGAGGTCTGAATTATGTTGTTTAACTAGTGAATGCTCGTCCTCTCTTCTGCCTCCAAGGATCCTGCTTAATGCTTTGGTGGAGATGTGGAACAATCTTAAAGGTCACCTACAAGGTACTTGGTGCTGGTGGCTTTCTTGGGGCAGCAGGAGCAGCCTGTTGGAAATGAGTTGCTGAGCATCAAGCTGTTTATTTCACTGCCGATGCACAAGTGTCTGTTCCACGATGTTCCATTTTCTGCTTTAGACTTAAAACCCCAAAATGCCCTGTCACTTGTCTCACCTTATCAGGTCGGGCACGCAACTTCTTTCTTTTACGGTAGTGGATTATCCTGCTGACACTCTTGCATTTTCCGACGCGAAGGAAGCGCTTGTGCGGTCGCTCAGGGCGGTGGTGCTGCAGTTGTGCTCGGGGCTCTTGCAGCGCAGCTTTGGCTGCCGTTTCCTGAACCGGGCGCCGGAGCTGGTGGTACTGGGATTGCCCCCCCCGAAGGCACGAGCGGCCTGGCGTGTGGGTGCTCTGGTCCCCAGCTGTGGGTGGAAGCAGGGCTCCGCACACAAGCGGTTAACGGTGGCTCAGCTGTTCAGAGGTAACACCTAGTTCAGTCACCTCAGTTAACTTTGAAGCACATGATAAATTTCATGAGATTAATGGACTTGTACTCAAAACATTGCACACAAAGAAGTGTTTTATGTTCCAGATGTTTTAAATCGCCTCTGTATTTATAAAAGTGATACTTAATCAAAGTAACTCTGAATAGCTTTTTGACCAAAACTGAAATTTATTTGGAATGTTTGTGTTGGGGAAAATGCTAGTAAAACTTTATTCCGCTTGATACAAACGATTAATTTCAAGAATACTTTATAAGCACATTACTTGATTTTTACAGAGGTGAAATGTAGGAAAAGGGAGAGGAGGCACCTAGGAGCAGCCATGGTGGAGTCTATGTGGAGAAGAAGTTTTCGTTGACATGGGGAATTGCGCTGTTAGCTCATGTGGGAGACATGTACCTAACAAGCATTTAAAGGGCCTTGTCTGGAAACCGGTGTGGCGATGCTGAGATGCCTGATGGCTTTGCTTCCAAATAAAAAGGAGTTTGTGCAGTCAAGCTGCACAAGTTGCAAAAAAGTAATCCTGTCTTACTGAAGGTAAAGAAATTCTTTGGATGTTTTGCTCTTGACATGAGCAGTAAAAATAGGGTGATGAGTTTACTTGGGGAATGGAAACCTGTTTTCTAAGTACTCTAGGTCTCCCTTTTATCAGTGACAGATAGGCACCAACTGTCTCTACAGAGTCTGGACTTGACTGGCATCCTTCACAGTGAGAAGCAATTGAGGAAGGTGAGATCAGCTCATCTGCCTGGTAAAGAGATGCAGAGTTAGTCTTTGGCTGGCTTGCCCAGGAATGGGAAGGAACAAGTAGATCAACAAAAGGGTTTAACTCTGTAAGGAAGGCTATTCTATAAGACTTATAATTCTGTAAGGTGTTAATGACTATATTATCTGTCATGCTGGTAATACTGCTGTCACTCCCTGGTGAAGCCGAGGGTGCCATGGAGGCTGGTGGAATCCTGTCCACACTTAACTTGCTGAATCCGAGCTACTGAGGAATCAGTTGGTTTGCATGGCTTCTGCTTCTACTGATACAGTGATGTTCATGTACCGGTTGTTGGGCCGAGATATGTGTGTGTGGCTTCCCCTTCCGTTCTGTAAAGGTGTTTTCTCCTCTCCCTCTCCCTCTGATAGGCACTGTTGCCTTAGGTGGCTTAGCAGGTCTGATGTGATTTGCTGTTGAAGAGCAGTAGTGTGCATCTTCCCCTCATGTTAAATACCAGGGTTTGGTTTACTTTTCCTAAACTTTCAGCCACCAAAAGACCAATGCATGAAATTTTAGGGGAAGTAATTTTTTACAGGTAGAGCCGAGTATCAGAGTTAGAGTTTAAGTTTTTTTTGTTCTTCACTGTAACATGTTTGATGCAGCCTTCTGCTTTTTGTTCTGTGCAGTGGTATAAAATCAAAGTGCAAGAAGCCAGTGAAATGACTGCGATGGCGTGTGTGATAATAGGTCTGAAATCAAGCACAGCTACGCTGCGTCATAGGGTTTATTCAGCCTTTACTCTTTCAACGTTATTTTTGGTAGTCTTTCAGTGTATGCTAGATACCGAGTTTCCTTCCCAAATAACCACTACAGAAGCATTTAGGACCTTTACCAATTTTATATAGACTAAAATTTTCTTGAATACTTAAAGCCTAAGCAACTTCCTCCCCCACCCTGTAGCTGTTCTTTTATATGATAAATTTCTAGGCTTTTTAAGGAATTTCCTGATATCATGTTGCTCAAAGAACAAGCGACGTGTAGTGCGTGGGTATAGCTATTTGGACAGTACTTATTTAATTCAGTTTCTTTGAGATGCAAAAATCAAGCAGCTTTTTTTATGCTGGGAGATAGCAAGAGATTGCTGTCTGCTTTCTGAACTTCCATCAGAGATTCGTTACCACTGGTCTTTTCATCTTGTATTCAAAAATAAGAAATTAATATACTAATTTAAAAAGGTACTCTTGTGTAATTTCTGTGTCTTTCAGAAGGTGCAGACCATCTTGACTATCGAGTAACACCCTAAATATGTCAAACTCTGTAATCACAAAGTGGACCAATTGCTACAACGAAATGGGAAAAGTTCTAAGAAATTAATGTAATTACTGACACATTTACTGAGGATGGAAGAGCAACTGTATTTTTAAAATGTAAGAGGCAAAAAAAAAAAAAAAAGAAGTAATTTTATTAAGACTGGGCATTGCAAGATGGTCATGCAGAGTCCAGAAAGTGGACATCTGAACAGGAGCAGTCATTGCGACTGCCAGAAAATGAATCAGCAACATCTGCATAATTCTCAGGGTAGCAGGTTGTTTCTAGGCACTCAGACGCACTGGGTATTTTTATAACAAAACTCCAGTGATCTTAGACACCCAGTGGTATAATTGTTCCAACTGTGCTAAAGAGCACAGTTGGAATAAATATGCTGGTACATGTACTGCTTGCTTTAACAATGCTAATTCTTAACTTCACTTCTTGATTTTATAATTTGGGTGTTTTGTTTGGGGGATGTGTGTGCCTGGGGGCTGTTTCTTTAAAATGAGTACTTTTAAAGGACTGCCATATACCTGGATTCTGTTAATAGGGAGTATTAGTGTGTAGGACTGATTTTGTTGTGCAATTAGGATGTTGCTTACTATCAAGGAAAAAGAAATGGCCTTGATTGAGTGGACAATTTGATCAAAATTTTGTAGGAATAAAAAATTCTATTTCTATCTCAAAACTTGTTCTTGTAGTGGCTCTACGTGTGACTTAAATCCTCCACATTTTAAAGGTGGTTACTGTGCCGTTGTTGTTTGACAGCCCTGAGGAAAACGGTAGAAGCCATAAATAATAGTTTGTGTGTCCACCCCAAATGCCAAACCAGCAAAACACAGGCAGTTGCTGCCCAGCTTCCGCTGGTCATTGGTTGTGCGGCGTTGCATTTCCCTGTCCTTTGTCTCTCCTGGGCAGGAATACTACACGTGTTGTTTCTTCAACGGCTTTGTGATAAGGAGCGTTGCCCTCTGCACGAGGGCAGTAAATCTGCTCATTCTGTCTTTGAGCACGAGGCTGCTGATACTTTGCTTGGTCTTGCTCCCGTGGCAGTAAATGCTGGGTTTACCCCTGCTTGCATTAGGGCAAAAAATAGGGACCCAGTTGTTCACACTTGTTGCTGGGGAGGCCTTTGCTGCTGCTTTCTGCAGGGCAGCTCTGGCCGTGTGTCGAGCTGTTCATATTTATTCGTTGTTTTCTTTTGTGCAGACCAGTTGATGTGGGCAGGTCCGAAAGCGGTAGGTCCAGTCTGCCCAAAGAGGAATAGGTTACAGCAAAGTCTTGCTAAGGCGGGGGGTTACGTAGGGTTATATTGGTAGAGAGCTGTAACTCTGACTGTAACCTCATTCCCAGCTTGCACCAGTTTATCCCAGTGTGAAGTACTGCCTTTTTATTCATCACGGTGTCTTTTCTACGTCTTTCCTCATGTTGGTGGCCACTGCTCCCCAGCCAGGGTGACAGAGCCCCCTCCTCCTGGCACTCAGCCCCCACAACCGCATGCCCGGGCTGGGGGTGCGTGGCTTAGGCTGGCACATCACTTGCTAGCTGCTTTTCAACTGTAGTCCAGAAACTTGTCATATAAGTAGTGTGGCTCGGTACCTGTCTCTCGTTTGTGGGTTTACAGCACAAAAGAAAAGATGACTTGGCTGTTCAGGTTGTGATCCTAAGGATGCTGTAGCAGGAGTCATGTCGGAGCTTTGGGTGGCCAATACAGTGTCCCAAGAATTTTTTTTGTAACACACCCCACCCCCCATTGGAAGAACTTTTTCTAAACATGAAAGCAGTGACGTTTCCTTGGTTTGCCAGTGTTTGTCCTTTCCTTCCTGCTCGCCTTCACCTTTTTCCATGCAGACAGATGCAGAGGTTTCTGTGAAACAGAGGGAACTTGAAAAAGACTTGTGAAAGCAAGTGCTTGCTGTCAACTTGGACTAGCAGGAAGTCTTTTTCTGTCCTCCAGAAGGCCTGTTGTTGTTATGTTGTTTCATGCCCAGGATGGCTGAGGGTGGAGGTCTGTAGAGCTGCTGTGAAAGGGCTGTGTGTGATAAGAGTGGGAGGCACAGTGTCATAATTAACGCTGTCAGAAAGTGGTGGGTTTTTTTTTTTTATGTGACTAGTGTTGTATTTCCAGCATATTGTATTCATTTTCCTTTTATTGTGGTCTGACAGTACACCCTGAGCTCAAACCAATTTTTTAATCCTGAAAATGCTCTCGAGTCAAATCTGGCTGTGGGAGTTTAGGCCTCTAGGAGTTTAGGGTTGCTTCACAGCTGGAAAAAGTTACTTTTTCCATTAAAATAGGCATTAACTGCCTTTAAGGGACTTACAATCTTTTTATCTTAAGAAAAGTTGTCAGTAGTAAGAAGAGCTTAAATTGTGATGGTCTGCTAATCAAAACGAAGATGTCCTGGTTTATGACGTTTCCATAGCATCGAGTGTAATGAAATACTATCTATGTTAACAGAAAAGGGATGTGTATCCTTAATGATACTCAATGAAAAAAGTTCTGAATTAAATGCATATGTGAAAGCTTTTGAATCCTTCGGTAAGTTTTATTTATTGATTGCATGTTTTAAGTTTGATTGCAACAGCAAATTGCTTGAAGGGATCATGAGTGCAGGACTGGTTCTGCCTTTCCTGTCTACAGATTTCTGGAAGCTACGTGTACATCGGCATCAAAATAATCCTGTAGCCTTCAGGTTCATTTTTCCTTATGAGATTTGTTGTGTGTAACCCCCTTATGTGGCATCTCAAACATATGTCCAAAAGTAGCGTCTGTCTGCAAGCTGATTTTGGTCTTGCAAAAGCCATAGTCAGGACGGTTAGACTTAATGCATGAAGCATATTTGCTGCCCTGCTTACTGGGTTCTGATTGCCCATTTCTTCAGCACTTTTTCTTCTCCTAAACAACATTTGCTGGAACTCCTCTTTGCTGGCATTTCTGTTGGTTTTTTTTTTATTTTTGTTGTTTTTCCTTCTTTGTGGAGAGAGGTTTTTAAGTATACAGGATCTAGGCAATGTGAAATGTAGAAGCATGTGAGGCTTCTGGTTTTAGATGTATGCCCAGACGTGATATACTGTAATATGTACTGTGTATACACATATATATAGCATACATATGTATATATTTTGTACTTTACATGTAATAATATTCTAATGCAGAGATGTGCATCCAGGCATAAAGCTCTGTCATGCTTGGGTACTTTGATATTTGTGTGCCGTCTTTTCCTCTTTACTTGAGTTTGATTGCAAGTTACAATATCAATTCTTTGTGCAGTGGGTCAAGTACTTGGAGGCTACAAGGCAGAACAGACTGAAGTTGGATCCTTTGCACACCTACGTTATAATGAGATGATGGATTTGGCCAGTGGGAAACATAAGACGGTAACCCCAGAACAACTACCTGGGCGTCTCCAAATTGTACCGCTAGCTTGTTATCCCTACGGATTTTTTTTGACTGCGCATTTGAAAGCATTGGCTGCAAATGAAATGTATTAATTTTTGTTACTTCTGCAAGGCAAGTTTGTAGGTGCTTACATTAAAGCATTCAGTAGCAAGGGTTTTGAAGCAGGTTGCTGGTTGGTCTGTTTTAACAAGTAGCAGATGTCATTCTGTAACTGGGAGATGCTAGTGTGTAAATGTACTTGGATGGGAAGAGGGTTTGTGGGTTAATTTTGGTTTTGTAGCTTAGAAGTTTATGCTTGCAATTAAGAATATGATATTTTTTAGTACCTGATTTGAATTCCAATGTTCTCTGATGAAGAAACTCTATTCAGATCAGGAGTAAAACATCCCTCTCGATTGTTCATGGTGTTACAGCAATAGAGGCCCCAAGCAGATCAAGATCACTTGTACCTGATGGTGTATATACACGTGTTTAAGAGACGGTGTCGTAATCTGTTTGGGTTTTGTTGTGTTTTTTAATATAGTATAAATAAACAGTGATATAATGGGGCAAAGACGAACTTCCTAACGTGATTATGGCCTCTGGTCTCTAACCTAGAGATATGCATACCTGCAATACCGGCAGCTGGGGGATTCGGGTCTCATATATTGTGAAGGGGGACTTACCCCTCTTCTATGGGGCCCCTCTCCCTGTGGCGTTGTCTGTCTGTGGGTGACTCAAGCCAGCAGTGCCGAGGCGGAGGTGACAGCAGTGACTGCTGGTGGCAGTCTGTCGTCGGGGGATCTTCTGCTGTGCTTTCTTTTCCCGCTCCCCTCGCCGAGACGAACAGCGGGAGCCTTCCTGCTTGAGAGAGGAGCCGTAGATTGTTAAACCGATTCAGCTTCAACCTCGTCGGTGTGTTCAATTTCCTCCCTCGCCAAGGTCAGACGAGTTGTTTTTCATATTTACTTGTCTTGGAAACCCTCTCCATGATACCGTTTATCTGCCTGCCCCCCTCTCCGCTCCTGCAGAGGCAGCTGGAGCGGATTTCGGTGTAGCTCCCCGGTGCCGTGCCCGCCTGCTGCCGGAGCCGAAGCTGTTCGCACCTGCCAGCCCGTGGCGGTTTGCTTCGCGCTGCCCTGCTGAAGGACACCCTCCTGTATCAGTACAGTGGTTAACCTGTTGTAAGCATTTGTTTGTTGCAGCATTTTGTTTTTGTCTTACTAGCCACCTGCACATCAGTTCAGGCTTGAGATTTTGGGGTTTTTGTAAATGTTTTGACTTCTCTCTGTGTGTGATTTCTGAACTCTGCTTTGAATTAAAGGAGAAAGTCTTTTGAAAAATAGTGAGTCAATTTAATTATGCCGTGTTCCTGAATATTTTTTTTTTCTGGTAGTTGGACACCTTAATTCTTTTATTGCCCTATTCAAAGGACCTTGAATGTCATAGGACGGGAACCGAGCACTGCCTAAAAATTTATGATCTTTTCAGTATGTATAAATTGGGATGGGCAAATGGATTTGAAATCATGGGCCACCACATCTTCTTTTCTTCTGTTCTTCCTGCTGTTGCTGATATTTTGATTCATGTGATACAGATTTTCAGTAAAAAGTCCTAAGTGTTTATTTCTAGTCCCAACTTCATAAAATGATCTTCTCATTCTCTACAGTTCTTACACCTGCAAGATCTTTCTTGGGATGTACAAAAATGTTGGTGAAAATAGAAGTTTTGTTTTGTGTTTCTGAGAGCTAAGTTGGTTGCAGCTGCTGGACTTGCATAGTTCAAACCATGCAGGTCTAGCAGCTGGAGAGACAGAGGTACTGTAAACATGAATGGTGTTTACATCCCTGTCAAGCATACGTTTGCAGTTGGTTATGTTTAGTTATGTGGTTCAGGTGGACTTGTGCTCACTGATACTTTTTTCAAGTTGCTTTTAACGTACCCGTTGGTGATGAAGATTTGGGTTTCTGGAGGTTAGTGACACAGTGATGTTCCCTTTCCAGATGGAACCTGTTGCTTGCTGCTTTTCTCCTGGAGGAGGTGGGCAGGGGAGGGTTGATGTGCCACCAAGCCTGTCCTGAGGCCATAGGAACTAAGGTCGCTCCTGGAACTTTGACTTGCGTGTTGCAATCAGCTTTTCAGCTGGGAAAGAAACTTATGTTTATTGCTGTTGTGCTTCTGAAACAAAGATTGAAAGCACAGATATATTTGCAAGTGAACTTAGAAGAATAGTTGGTTGGTTTCAGGAACTGTCCCAGAAGAAGTCTATAAGCAGAAGGCGGAACAAAATATGTACTAGCACTGGAGGAGGTTTTCAAAGATCCCAGCTTGTGTATCCACACATCACCAGTGGCTGTGACATCTCTGAGTTCACAGACTGATCCCCGGAGCAGCTTTTCCCAAAGCAAGAGTGGCAAAAGCCCTTTGGTGCCAACCTGCTCTGCTAGGCTGCTTTGTGGGTGTTCCCTCTTTTCCTCTTGTGGGTGTCCCCCCCCCGCCTGGCGCTGCTACAGGTTGTCCCACGTGAAGAAAAACTCTTGGTCAGAGTCAAGTCTGCTGTAGTGGTCTTGTTCCTTTGATCTCAACGGTGTTGCAGGTCCTTACCTCCATTCTGAATTTCAGCTGTTGCTTAGCACACTTCATATATGCTAAATCCTGTTGCTCATATCTATGAGCTTAGTGCTGTGAAAGGTCCTGCGCTCTCTGGCTGTGGAACGTACTTTAATGCTTTTGACAAATCGGAAGAATAAGAGAACAGCAACAGAATAGTTTTTTTGCTCCTTAGAGATCTGCCGTGTTTTTTGTCTCTCCTCTATAGAGGATAGGTATGCTGCAAGCTCCTAGAGAAGAGAAAGAATGTGCTATTGATGGCCTAGATTGCTTGAGTCAGTTTTAGGCTACCGCTGCTACTACTACTATTTAGAAAATTGCCCCTCCTTGCTTTGTGTTACCACCCCCCCCCGCCATGGACCTCACACATATTTCTGTTCAGCAAACGTCCTGGCTGTGCGTTTTTACTGCCTTTGCCAAATTACTGTTTTCAGAACAGTCTCCCACACACATACAGTAGCTGACCAAATATGAATAGCTGTGTTAGGAATAAGTAGGGTTCATAAAATTCAAAGTTGTAAATAAATGTCTTTCTGTTTTTACCCCTCTTCCTTTCCTGTCTGACCTATAAATTCTGACTTGTCATGTACTTGAGAAACAAGAGGCCATTAAGGTATTGAAACCACGGTGGTAGATAAAGTGTAATAGCAAAGAAGATGCAGATTTCCAGCTACGTTCCTGCTAAAAAAGACTGCTTTATTTTTCAGTATCTTATGTATTTGACGACAAGACACCAATTTTATGTGCGCTGCAATGTAGTAGAAGATTTAATTGTCTCTCGTAGTTCTTACTAGTTTAAAAGCATTCTGTTCTCACCTGTAACCAAGACAAAGAGAGGACATGGATCTCCATTCAGGGTAGCTGGTGGTCTTTGTGCCTGTGAGCTTGCATGCAAGAATAATGCTGGGCAAAACGCTTGCCTGTTCCTAAAGCATCCTTCCCCATGCAGATCTGCTCAGTTTTGTGTCTCCTGTGAAATATCTATGGCTGCATTTTGTTGCTTGCTGGGCTGTAGGATGTCCCTCTTTTGCTGAATTCACTTTCAGGGTGGTTCATTAATCTGTCCAGGATTCCCTAATGCCTGGCAATCTAAACTAAGGAATTTCTGTGTAGGGAATTGCAGAGTGTCTTTGTGAACCCATGGTGGCAATGCTGGTGATGCTAGCTCTGTAGCAGGCCCATGGTTTTGGGTGTTTTTGGAGTAGAAGACTGTAATATGTTTATGCATGCTTTGGCCAATGAGGAGGTCCGTATATAACTCTGAATCCTGATGTTGGTAACTCTACTTGTAATCCTCTATTTTGGTTTCAATCTGTGAAATGTAACTGTGGCTCAATATTTATTTACTTTTTTTTTTTTAAGAGTCGGTCTAACATGTGTCAAGGCTTTAAATAATTAGAATTTTACTATCCAGAAGAAAGAACCATTGCTGACAAAAAAAAAAAGTTTACAAATGCAGGGATTTTCCCCGCCCTTAAACTTGCAAATGCATTAGATAAGACATTCAAGTAGAAGTAGATCTGCTTAATACATGAGTGTGGCCAGAGTTAGCCACAGTAATGTTAGTGCCAACTGATCAAAGGCAGCAGTTTGATGATATTTAGTAGGCAGGAGTGTAGATAAATTGACTCATAAAAATACTGTAGAGTTTATTATTTTGGATGTTACTAAGCATTAAGTTTTAGAGAATGTATGTGTGGCTAACGTTTGATTTTGGGAAGATTTTCTAAGTCAACCAGAAAGAAGTAAATCATATTTATAATTGTACCTGTGTTTAAACAAGGCTGCAAGAAAATGACAAAAAATAGGATGGATGTTATTGTAAGGAGAATTGGTAACAGTTTGTCTTTTTAGATACATAGTTTCCATAAAAGCTGGTATAATGGTGGAATAGGAAAAAGATTCATCCTGTTGGCTTTAGGAGTTTGCATGTTGAATAGTAAGTGGGTCTGGCTGAAAAATGAATACTATGCTAGATTGAATGATGAAGCCCTTTTTAGCTTCCCAAAATGAAGATGGATTTTAAAATACTGAGCTTTTACATGTCTGTGCATTGTTCCTTAAGTTACTTTATTCTCTATCTGTACTGGAGAAGGCAAGTGTATGAATTGGAAGATACCTCGTTGCTTGCCCGTGTTCTCCTCCCCACACATCAGGGTGTTGAGCCAGGCTCTGGGACTGGGCTCCAGCTCCATTGCTGCATGCCAGCAGCTCTCTGAGCCAGCTGCTGACATGCTCAGCTGGGCTGTTGAGGCTTCACTTTGAGGGGGCTCATTTGGTCCCACCAGAGCATCTTCGGTATGCTCTGGAGATCTGGCTGTCAGCATCTTTGCTGTCTGCAGAATGAAGAAATAATAATGGCAGAGAAGAAAGCCTTAAGCGTTAGTATGTTAAAGCGTGGAAGATTCTTTCATCTTAGCCATTGCCCACTTCCTGCATGTAAGCGTGGATTGGAACAGTTGATGGGATCCTTCTGGGAGCCTACCTAGCTTGTTCTCCTCATTTAGGCCTTCCATTTTCCATCCTTTTATTTCCTCTCAGGGGTGTCCTGGCTGGCCAGACTTGCTCCAGGACCTGTCATTGAAGAAGTGAAGTTTTAAATGACCTTGCTGCAGGAAGGAAGGAAGGAAGGAAGGATGGACAAGTGCTCTTCCAGGAACACTCCAGACTTGCTGTTGGGCTTCACACCTAGCTCTCCATGCAGCAATGCACGCTGGCTGACTTCCAAATCAGCTGTGCTTACTCATTTTCTTCGCCTTGGACTAGGAGCTTCAGGTATTGAGGAAAGGCTACGTGACTGAAGAGAAAATGAAAAACACTCAGATTTCCCACACTTCTTGTATCTGGTTTCCTTGCCAGTGGCTGTCGCGTGAGATGTTGATACTGCTACACCCAGTCCTGCACAGTTGTGCCGGTGCTGGATGTACTCCAGCTCATTGAAGGAAATATTATTCTTTTTATCCCTTCCCTGAGGGCAAAAGTCCTTCCGTGGTCCATTTAATTACTGCAGGTTATTGTGATTGAAATTTCCACTATAACAACGGGTGCCAGGAATTGCAGTGTGGTTTCTTCTGGAGCCTGACCCTATGCTTACTGATTTTGCTGGCATATTTGGGTTGGTCAGGAAGCCATTTCCCTACCTCCACTCTTACCAGCATAATTCTGTCAACAGAAGCCCAGGTGTAGCTGCACTTACTCCAAGCACGAAAGTCCTTTTGGTGCTGTTGCTAATCCTCCTGCAGAGTCTTCTGCCAAAGTAAGCTGTGTCTTGGCTAGGCAGTGGCGTTTACCGGTATGACAAAAGTAAGCCATCAAATCCTTTCCAAGACCCTGGAGCAGGCACCCAGCACTTTCCTGGTGTGCGGATGGGATGACTGCTGAGTGAGCTCCAGTCTGGATTGGGTTTGTTAGCTGGAGCCATAACTTGAACAGCCCTTCCCCGTTGCAGCTGGGCAAAGTGTCACGAAGGGGCTGTAAAATCCCCGTAGCTGGTCTAGGGAAGATTGTGGAAGCTGTGTCACAGCTTCTGAAGGTTCAGTTTGCATTTCCCTCATGCCGAGCAGGTCGAGAGTGGGAGACCAGTCTGCTGAGGTGGTTGTATGCAAGAAAGGTTTTGTCCTGGAGAGGTATGCCAACTCTGCAGGGTTGGCAGGATATGTTAGCTTCTCTTGAGCTTGTATTGTCATGGGCTTGCTGTTATCGGTTCCTGAGCTAGCTAGTAACGTCTAGACGGTGGTGTAACAATATACCATAAATCATGCTCGGGATCTTTCCAGGCTTGCACAGGAAACCTGGTGCTCTGAGCAAAGCAAATGTCCATAGGCGTAATCACAACGAGGCTGGGTTCCCGTGTGCCGTGATGGGTAACGAGTTCAGCAACTACAGAATCTCAGCAGGCTATTGCTTGGAAGGAAGTTAGAATATTTTTATTTTTGCCTGGAGTAAATAACTTTCTGAATATTGGGACTTTGCATTTTACAGATGTGGATTTATAAGAGAGAGACATAGGTGGGGCACTTCATCCTCTTCATCCTCTACTGCAGTATTGGCATCACTCCATTTTCTAGCGGAGTGTTACAGCATGTCCCTAATTTCCGGAGGGGGATCAGGTCTGCAGCAGGTAGCCTGTGCCTGCGCTGGAATTGCCATTCCTTGATCTTACTCTGACATAGAGTGTGGGTCACAGGGCTCCTTTCCCCTCAGTGCCGCATCTCCTTAATCTAACATCCAAGTCCAAGACCAAGCTATTTAGTGCTGCCAAAAGTCTTGAAAGTATTTCTGAGAACAGAAGTCAATTTTCTAACATCAGTGTGTAACTTACAGCCTCTTTAGCATCAAATAAGAAAGAGCCTGAAGTTCTATGAACTGTAATTGATCTTTTTTAAAAACAGTTTATTTTTGTTTGTTTGTTTTACATTAAAAACTTCCTTGATTTCAAACCTCATTATTGCAGGTCCTAGAAATATCTTGTGAGTTGGAAGAGGAGAAAACTTTTGCCCAGTTGGTTTTCTAGTTAATAAAAGAATCTGTGATTTGGAGTAATATTCAAAGTAATTTCATAATTAGTACAAAGCTCCAGTGCTTTTCCTTTCTGTTTGAGTTGAAAATGTGACCGTGTAATCCACCTCTACAGGAAAAATGACATAAAGCTGTGGGTTTTCTACTCTGATTCATCCTTCTTTCAGACATGCCTAAAAGGTTTTGAAATCGGTTAAGGGTTCAGGCCCTCTTTGATAGCAGTAAACAATTGCAAATAATACAGCCATATCTGTGTGTGTGACTTTTTGTTTACTCTTTAAGCTCTCTTTGATCTTACCATGGCTCCTGGCAAGAGAAGCGATCAGCGTGTACTAGAGTGCTGTGATATTTTTTTTTTTTGGTGCACCCTGGCACACCTGCTTTGGCGGGTGGCTCTGCAGCATCCTTGGTGCAGGCACTGCCGCAGGGAACCCGTGCCAATACTGGCAGATTTCCGAAGACTGACATGGGAGAGGCCAAGAAAGCTGTCCCAGCCGTCTCTCTTTGAGCACGGCTCTTTCTTACCGCTTCATGATTTATTTTATCTGTTTTTCTGCAGGTCTCTTTATAAATATCTGAAACTTTGAGTAGGGTGAGTTTCTTCCAAATCGCATAAGGGTTTTGATGATGTGTAGGACCCCATCATCCCTTTGATGGAAATCCCAGGTGGAATTTTCAAATTTCCTGTAATCTTGTTCTTGGGAAGCTATTCTGATCTCCAACCAAAATCTCCTCTCGCTGCACTCCTTGCTTCTCTTGCTTCTGTAGCACTTCTGCTGCTCTAACACTGTCATAGAACCCCCTCATTCCTCCCTCCTTTTTGGGTTCCCTGTGCCACACATACTTTCCTGGGGAGGTAACCTTACAGGGAAGGTAATGTCTCACCTTTAGTCTGTTGTGTGGCAAGTGCTGATTAAGACCTCAAGCTCTAGTGACTTGACCATGTTCCAGTATTTGTATATATACTTGCACAAGTGCAATTCTGTGTGTGTATGCCAATTTTTTTTCAGTCTTCCTGGAAATAAATTATAATTGACTTTCCAAGTAAAAATGTCTACATTTTTATAATTTTTCCTGTCTTCTCTATGCCAAGTGTATCTTGGCTCTACCCAGAGACCTGATTAAAAATGTTAAAACACACTTACCAGTGTGCAATGGCTACATTTATAGCATCTGACTTGAATGTTTGTTTCATAGTCTGGGTTGTAACAATCTGATTCTCAGGCTGCCATTGACGTCAGTTTAATAGGAAAATTCAAATAGAACCTGTATTAGATTTTCACTATTAAGTTAACAATAAAAACTTTCTACAGATGCCTTATGTAGACAAGGCTGTTAACAGAAATATTACATTAATGAAAATCAGGCCTCCAGAAACACAGAGACTAGCTTATTTTTTTTAAATAAATAATTTTGTTTTCCATGTTCTAGTTCACAAAAATATTTCCTTTTTAATAGTGCTAGTGGTTTAGAAGTTAAGCGTTGGGACGAGGCCATTTGCAGTCAAGTTGCAAATCTCCTAGCTTTTCCAGAGCAGGCGATCCCTTCCAGAAGTCTTCATTTGACTTGATTTCATTGCTCTCAACCTCAGATTTCCCCCTCAGTTTCTGCAGCACACCATGTTCTTTCTTAACCTCAGTCATGGTGCATACTGCCATAACCAGAAAAACTCTGGAGGTACCAGCTCAGGTCAAGACAACATCTGTTGGGGTTTGCACTGCTTGTAGTGACAAGTAGTCCCTTCCTTGAGGACTGTTCACTGTGCTGCAAGGAGATGGTGTAGAGAGGGAATTGCATTGTTGTCCTTTTAGAGGTGGATAAATTCCGATGCAGAGCAAGTAGGTGACTGGCCTGTACTTAAATCAGGAAATCCAGGCATGGACTTATCAAGGGAGTCTCAGAGCCTCCCCTGTTAGCATTAATTAACACTTCTACGAGACGTGACATGATAAAAACTCATCTTGCAGTCTGTAGTAAAACAGACTATTTTCTTCATTGTAGAGAATCAGCCTGGAAGGGATGTTTGAAAGCTTGTTCAGTCTTTTCTCAGCCCAGTGGTAGGACTGACTCTACCCAGCATGTTCCTAAGCAATGGTTGTCTCATTATGCTGGGGAAGCTCCAGCAATGGGTATCATTTAGGGAACCTGTTCCAGCACTTCAGTGCTTATCCTCCACCAAGGCTCTCTGCATGGTCAGACGAAGTGTCCCAGCCTGCAAACTTCCAGTGGGTGTGCAGGGCTGTTTATTCCATCTTTTTAATGTATATGAAGGTTGTTGCCATCTCTTTCCTTGGTCTCATCTTTCCTTAATAGGAAACAGCTTTCACAGTTTTCTAGACTTAGGCAATCAGCTCTTAGAGTTCGCAAAGTCTTGGGAAAGTTGCTTGCAGGGTAGTACTACGTAAGCGTAGGCCATTTCATTGCTTTTTGGCACAGCCTTAGATACTGGTGTGGCCTTGACTGCACTTCACAACAGCAAAAGGTGATAAGCCAGAAGGGTTTCTGGGCTGCGGTTCTGTGGCTAGTGTGCACCATGTGATTTTTGAACTGTACTTACAGTGTGTGGGGGAAACAGCTTTCTCATTATTTATATGATCTCTGACAGGGGGTGAATCCTATTCAAAGTTAAAGCCTCATAAAAGGTCTGGAGGGTTTGGCTTAGACTTAAGGAATTGAAGTTATTCCAGAAATACCTGAGTCATAGTTTATTAACTTCACAGTTCGACTGCTGCCCAAACAAAACCAGTTATACCATCTTAGCAAGTTACACATTTTTTGCAAGAGACCAGCTAGTTAAAATCAGATTGCTTAGTTTTGGCAATTTAGGGTCTGTGCAAGACTAGCCAATACTTAACATTACTGTGTGTGAAATGATCTAGACAGGTGGTACTTATCTGGGCACCTGCTCTTTGAAAAACTGAGTCTCCTGATGGCCAGAGTTTCAGTTACCTCAGTTTTTCTGTTGAGCGTTGCATGTGGATGGAAGCAGTTAGATGACCAGGTCTGGGCACATCATGTAAAACATGAATGTATTTCTGTATTTGCTCTTAAACCTTCTAAAGAAAAATGAGTATTTTGGAAGGAGAGGTGAAGTTGAACAATCAAGGTTGGAAAAAAGTGAACAGGGCTTGGAAGAACAGGCTTAGCTAGTGACTGCGCACATGTGTCTTACTACTTTAGTTCTCCCTTTATAGATAAATAACTCCTCTCTTACCAAGGCATTTACCTTATGCAGGTGTAATAATATCAGTGGCGATTAATCTGCTCTTGTACAAAGTGTGGTGAGCATCTTTTACACTAGGGGAAGTGCATCCGTATGAGATCTGTTACGATTTAACTATTTGAACAGAACAACTGTACCTCTGGGAGAAACACCTAAGGCCCATACGTATTTTTCTCTCTAAGAATACATAGTCTTGATCCTACAGATAAAGTGGCTACTAGAATGGATGAGGGTGGTGGATAAACATCATGTGCTGGGTTGCAATGTCTGGTGTAGCATGGTGAAATTTAAGGTATTTATTTAATTTAAGTATCTCGGGAAGGGCTCACTGATACCGCTGCTCCTTGTGGGGAGCATCACACAGTCACAAGGCACCTGTTCCTGATGAACCAGATGGATCCCCAGAGCTTGCTTCCCTGCAGCCTGGCGTGGAGTTAGTGAAGCCTCTGTGCACACGCTGCCCTCCATGGTGAGAAGATCAAGGGAGGTGTCCTGAAGGGGCCTGTCATGGTTCTCAGCAAGGATAGCCAGGGTCCCTGTGCCAGCATCAAGCACGCAGGTACATCTGAGCTGTTGTCCTGTGGGATAAAAGTGGCTGGCATCCCCAGAGTGGATGTAGACCCACTTACGTGCCCAAGATGTCCACGTTACAAACAGAGTGTGCCGTGCTAGCACTGGCTCTGTTTCCATGCTAGACTTTGAATCTCCTCCATCCCATAACCAAAACGTGGGCCCAGCCTAGCCTGCCTGCGGAACTGAGGCTCCGTATGCACCAGTGTATTTCTTTTTTAGTTTCATTTTGTCTTTGCCAGCTGAAATAACACGGCTTTTAAAACACAGCTGCGTTGCACTACTGTGGTTTAGGGATTTATATTACTTCAGCAGTGTTAGGCAGGTACGCTGCACAAAGGGGCACAAAAGGTGGCGTTAAGGGCTTTGTCGTGAACTTTCAGCGTGTGGTAAGGGCAGATGAAGGGTCTGTCCTCCCTCCACTCCTCCTTGAGAGCCTGGGATTTTGTGAGGTGTGTTTTGGATTAATGTAGACTTGCATAAACACAGTTATTTTGCTTGTCTGCCGCTGAGGTGACGATGTTCCATTGAAACGTTTGACAGCCTGAAGTAAACTGACAGTTATTTCACATGTGCAAGGTTTATCTCCATGGTATGCCGTGTGACAGCTCAGAAGTGACACCGACATTGTGTGAATCTCACCGTTCCTCCCAACAGCTGTCCTGGTAGCCTGCAACTTTTCAAAAACACTCCCTGGTTTTTACGTCTGAACAGAGGCTCTCTGTTCGAAGTCACGTTAGGTAACTTTGTGTTTCCTTACCCTTTTTCATCTCCCGGCAGGACAGCGTGCAAAATTACATCAGGAAGAGGGGACCAGGGTTTTATGTATTAGTAAAAATTGAAACTAATGTTCTTAATTTTGATCACATCGGTTTACTGGAGATCTTTTGAATGCGCATACGTATTTATTTGAAAAGTTGAAAGACCGACAGCATCTGCTAATGTGACTTGGGGGTAAATATAGCATAGGTGTTTTGACACAACCCTGCCAGAGTAGCTGAGTACTGTCGTCTTCTTGTTGTTCATTTTTATTCCGTTTGCAGATTTCCATATAACCGTGAAGATCAGTGTCCTAACCTGAAACACCATGAGGCTTGAAATTGTTTTAAACCTTTGTTACGAATGTATAATCATCTGTGCTAAATCTTCTGACGATTTCTTTTGCCTGTGAAGTTCTGTAGTCTTAATCTGTGCTCTGTTTGACTAGGGATGAGCTTTTATCTCAGGCAGGTAACGCATGTGTTGCACAGGCACTTCAAGCATAAACTGGCTACACGATTATTGGGGAGGCAGTGCATGCTTATTAGGAAAGTGATTAATAGTGTATTTGCTGTAAAAGGCACAAATATCAAAAGGCAGATAGTCAGTTTGATGGCAGGTGGGAAAAATTGCTTTTTGTCTGTTATACTCCCCCCCCCCCCCAAAAAAAAAAAAAAAAAAAACCCTCAAACAAAAAAAACCCCTTTCTCCTGTTTACCACTTACAGTAAAATGCAGACTGATCTGTCTTCAGGTCAGATTGGCTTTCTGATTTTCATGGTTAAGCAGAGTGCTTTGCATTATAAAGTCAGAGGCAAGCTGTAATATGTTCGGTATCTCTTGTTTCCTTTTACCAAGTTAATTCTTGGAATTTTTGGCAAATTGACTGTTCATTTGTCAGTGTCACCTTAATCTAGAAAACAGATAGTGAGCAGCTCCTTCATCTACTTTTTCTCTTCCTTGTTTAAAGAAATAGAAGAAAAAGTAAAGAGCAGTTTGCTGAGATCTTTTCTGAGTTTGTCCATATTAGAAATGTTGTTTCCTGTATCTATAAGGTGGCATTGAGTTTTTGCCATCAAAGGAATTTGGTGAGATTTTCCTCCATACTGACATTTAGGTACAGTGCAAAATGCAGAGTCTTTTATTAGTAAGCCAGATGCCTATTTTGAATGTGGCTGTGGATTTAGCTTACTGTGCTTGGCGTAACAGGACTCTTCTGAGTCTGGGTTATTCCCACCTTAAAAAAAAAAAAAATTCCTAAGAAATGTTGCAGCTATTTAGACTGAAAATTCAATTCTCTCCTATTAGCAGCTGAGATTTATTTTTCTGTTTAACTAGCTGGATCTTTTGTTGGTGAGAATTGGCATCCCGCTGTGGCACGGTACGTGGCCAGTAGTGAATGTGAACCTACACTGTAACGCCGGGGCGGGGACGGCAGCGCGATTTATTATCGGGCTGGGCAACTGTTGAGCTTTGTGAAGCTCGGGCAGCCCACAGAGGTTCAGGGATGGGTGACCTTGGACTTTCCTCTCCTCCTGCAGACGCGAAACGTGGGGC
>NW_010532581.1:20990-37022 GCF_000687285.1 Phaethon lepturus | reverse complement strand
CTAGGTTCAATTCTAGTGAGCCTGGTTTTATTTATTTAATAAAATATAGATGTAGGTACTTCAAAGAACAACCGGAAAGATAGTAATAGCATGTGAAAAAAAAGTTTGATTCAGAGACATTAAAAAAAATTACATATTCTTTTTGATTGCAGAAGTTAGGGCAGATGGACCAGATAGATACAGTATAAATCAGCACAAGTCCTTCACTCGATAGAGCTATACACTACACCATTACATATTATATTATATGTTTATTATATTTGTTTAAAAACTGGTTCTAGTTTAAGACTTTTTTTTTAACATATTCTTTCCACAATAAAGACATAAGATTTCAAAGTAAATCTGGCAGTTTTGCTGACCAGGACATTCTTTCTCCTCCTTTATCTCAGAAAGAAAGGAATGCAAAATGAGAAAGGGAAAAAAGCCCACTTTTTAAAATTAAATCCAGCTATAGATAATCAAGCATGGCCTAGGGATCCTACTGACAAGTTAACAATAACCTATATGAGGGCTGAAGCTTTTTTTGCATGCTTATACATAGAGAAGTATACAAGTCTACTTGTATACTACTACCTCCAATTCAACCAGGCTCAGAAGGAGACGGATCTAACAGGCAGGCAGAGTCATACTGTTTCTGGAAAATTTCCAATTTATACATGTCTCTTCAATAATGTGGACCTACCAGGATCCCATGTGTTTTTCTAGTCAAAACATTGGGAAACATCCAAAATTTGGCTATCTTAAAATACAATAATATGCATTATATATACCACAACACCTTCAGACCATAAGCACAGTTCCTGACACCTTTCATATAGCCCTCTGTTCCTTTAAGGAAAATCAGCTGGCAATCAAGCTCTTTAAAGTGAAAGAATTGTTTTGAGTAAGAACTGAAAAGCTAAAGCCCCATCTGCTCTGCATCCACAGTGAAGATGCCTTGCTACGTTTTATAGGAATAGGGGTGTGCCTTGGCAGCCAACACATGACAATGCATGCAGCTTATGCTGAGCGGTATGCCGTGCTATGATTGACTCTCTGCCTTCCCCTTAGGCTTGCCTGAAGGGTGGAAACCACAGGCTGAAAGTATCCATGAAGATGGAGTAGGCAGATCACAGGGAGAAGATTGGTAGAGCCTTTAGACACCCTTTGCTTCTTCCTTATGCTGTGTATGTGTTTCTTAATTGCAACAAAGGCTTAATATGCATATTATACACAAACTAAATATTTTATGACAGTTTTGAGTGCTAAGAAAATCTTTGATCTTTGAGCAAAAAATACTTACTTGATTGAGACTGCAATTAGGTAAGCTCCTGTTTAAGTGCTTACTTAATTCTCATCTTAACCAATCACTTACATCACCTGGAGTTTAAGTGCTTTATTGAATCAAGGTCTAAAACCTTCATTAACTGAAGTTGAGTCCTCTCGCAGCCAAGTGCCTAGACCCAAATTTCCACTCAAAATAGATTTCCAAACCTTAAGGAAATTTGTGGACTTTTTTGACATTTGACACATATTAAAATAGACTTGGAGTTACAGAATTACATCAATAAATATTCAGATGTAAGGTTGATGATTCTTCTGATTTCATGTCCTTCATTCCCACTGCCTTTCCAGCAACATAATTCTAGAGTTATCATTTCCTTCACGGAAGATATTTCTGACATATTTTTAAAAGTGAGAGGTTTGGGGTCCCTCTCATTGGCTTGGCCAACATCTGACTGTTTTAAAACACTGAGAAAGGCAAACTAGTCTTGCTTTGATATCATACATTTCTTTATTTCAGCTATCTAGGTTTTTTAATTCATTCTTGGGAATCATTTGCCACTCCCTCTTGCCACAGGAATCTGCTTTGATTCATGGACCTTTCCTCCTAATTGACAAAGAAAGCATTCTGAGGTAGAAAGAAAGTTTTAACATCAAGTCAGTTCAATTAGACTCCTAGTTTGTGCAACTTAAAAATATATTTTAAGAGATTATTCCTGTGGTGAGTGCAACAGACTCCTCTTGAACACAGGAAAAACCTAATACACTATCTGCAAGAGCTATTGCTTGTCAGTTCTTAAAAAAAAAAAATCACTGCAGCCTAATTCTCCTAATTTCAGACTGTTTTCTTAAAATGCTGCAGAATCTAATTCATTAAAGATCTTTGAAAGTGGCAGCTGTCTTATCTTACATCTTGCAGGGATTCATTGACATATCAACTAAAAGGAAATAACAACCTGAGTTAGAAGCACTTCAAAATGGGCAAAGTTCCCATCTTAAATATACAAAAGCATATTAAGTCTCTGGAAAGTCAAGACTCCTAATCCTCTGGTTGCCTTGCTTTTCCTTTCCTTTCTGTTTTTGAACAGACAAAATGTGTTCAAATTGCATTGTCTTGCATAGCTGGCAGGCGGAGTTCCCATTCTTGGAACACAACAGATACATATTCTGCATACACTGTTTGGAACAGGGGGTCCAAAACCACTTGTGTTACTTTTTACTAGTGTAAATCCTCATATGTTCAAGGAACTCTGCTGATAGCTGCAGAGTTGAATATAGTCTTCCTCTTTGGCCTGTATCTTTTATATTTTACCCTTTCCAAGGACAGTAGATTGAGTATTTACAGGTAGATGAGATGAGAGCTCCCTCCACTCCTGCTCTGAGCTGCTGGCCATGAGATGCTTCTGGTCTTGAAGTCACTTGGCAACAATGGCCGAGATAATAAGCTTTGATGAGATGCTGGACATTTTAATTTTATATTTGAGGAAAAGTCTTAATGTGGAAATGTTCCAATGGATACTGATATATAATGCATGTAACTTTCATGTTTGTGTTAAATTTTTATGACTTACAATGGTGGTGATCTTCATAATGTCTTATCTTGACAGTCTGGGGGTTCCTGCTCCGCTGTCCTGACCTACTCCAGGCTAAACTACTCGCAGAAACACAGCCACAAGGCTACTCCTTCCACCCAGGAATCAGAAGTGAAAACAAATACATCTTCATAACCTCTTGTATCAGTTCACAAATGATGTTCATTCCAATTTTTAGGGTTTCTCTTTTTTCTACTGCAGTGATATATTCACTGGAATAGTTACAGACTAGTTGTAGCTGAAGTCTACGGACTGCAACAAGTGCTGTATAAAACCAGTGTAGTCTGCCAATTGCTTATGATATAAATTTCACTGTTTGAAACAGCCTTCATGAATACATATTGTATTTGAATAAATACTGAGACATTGATATAATTAAGAATACATTAATAAAGCATCATTCATCTAATTTACTAGTGCTTTGTTAGTTCTTAATCTAAATATTGGCTTACCTCTCTGCTATAATATTTAAGCAAGTATATTTTGCCCTTAATACCCAAAGTATTCAAAGTCCATTTGCTTTTAACTAAAAGAACAAAAGGGTGATCCCATTCCTGTTTGTTGACTCATCTTAAAATCGTTTCTAACTCTATTGTCTGAACAAAACAGCAAAAAACTACTACTACAAAGCCAAGCCTCTGTCCTTTGAAGGTTGCGTGAAAGAGAAGCATTCTTGTTGCGATCAAGTTTTCTGCACGTTGCAGTTTCCTTAACAAGGTTAACCCCATACTGGCATGCTTAACTATAGTGAAAGGAAGAGCTTAAAATGTTTTCTGTATTGTTGCTGGTTTATAGTTTATGTGAAAAGGCTGCCCTCTTGTGACAACTTTTTCATTTCTTCTAAAATCTTAACACATTTTTATCATCTCCATTTATAGTTTATCCTTTGTTTCTCTGTACATTGTACTGTAGGACCATTATCTCTTTTCCTTACACTCATATTCAGAACTGTATAAGAAATATAGATAGGAGATACTATCTATACTAAATACACTATGCAATTAATGTGTAAACTCCTTGTAGTTGATAAACATGATAAAAATCACCTCCCCTCCATTACTCAAACAGCCAAGCAGGAAGTAAGTGGATGTCTGGTATTCTGAGGTATGGTAGAAATACTAACTGCGACAGGTGTCACACTTCCACTTTCTAAACAGGTGTCATCTTCCCATTTTTTGGACATACCCATTGTATGGCTACCTTTATCCACAGCGTTTTGGCAGTAACTGCATAAGCCTTGCAGTTTGAATCAGGGCCATCCTGACTTACCACATCCTAGTTCGCACTGCAGAGCTGTCTCAGAGCATGCCAAGTGGGTTGCTTTCAAATGAAATTAAACTGAAAGATGCCTTCCAGGAGCACCTAATGCACTCTGGTCAGTACTGGGGAGTCAGTCAGGGGCACCAGAACACAGGACTTGCTAGAGCTAGAGCATATGGTGAGCAACCCAAGTCTCACATCAATGGTTAAGGCTACCAATACTCTGTCCCTGGGCTACTTGATGGCCACAACCACTGTCTCCAGATGCACTGAAGTCACAGCAGGCCACGGACCTAAGAAGTGAGCTTATCTAAAAGCTACCACATTACTTTTTTAGGTCATAAAGCCCTTAATCAGTGTTTCAAGAGACTGGACCTACACTCCTACAGTACACAGAAGGATGTGAGGGCTGAAACTGAAACTCGATTTTGATGCCACAGTGCAGAGCCTCTTTGGCACCTGCAGTGAACCCAGGGCTCTACGGCAGTAGGCATACAGGCTGCTGCTTCACCTTGTGAGAAAGGACAAGCCGTTCAGTTGGAATTGAGAATAACTGAACAGACACTTTTAAGAGTCAGCCCATTTTACACATTGACCATTTAACAGCCCCTGAAATACCCAAGAGTCCCTCTCTGACGGAGAAGAATCAGACTTCAGGAACTCTATATTAGAGTTAACAATTGAAGACCTTTATTGCTACACCTCTCCCATCAAGTACTGCCCTTGCTGGGCTCCCCTGTGCTTTCTCTAGCCTAGCCAGTCTTGGTCCCATTCTGCACGCTGGCACGCCGTCAAGGGGAGGGGGAAAAGTGCGCCCAGCCCAGCAGGGCTTACAGCATGAGGGCACAAGTACTCCCTTGGGAATCCATAGATATAGACCTAAACCTCCCCCGTGCCACTGGGATTGTACTCCAAACAGTGTCTCTTAACCATAAACTGTGCCTGCTAGGGAACCGCAGCCCATCATTTTCCTTACACTTTCTTAACAGAAGGCAGAGTCTGTTTCAACTATTTGTGTGGAGTTTAGCTCAAAGTGGCAAATGTGCACCAGGCATGCCCACCAGACCAAACGGGGAGGTGTAAGCGTGCTTAAACATGGGGTATTGATTAGCTAGGAAGCAGTGTCAAACTGTTTAGCACTGACTGATGCACACATCTGGATATGCTCAGAAGAAAACTTGGAAACTTCAAAGTGAAAAAAATAAGTTGAGGTACCCACTGAGTGCTGTCAGTGGCAGCTGTCACATGCAGTAGGTGAGTCTGGACTTAGCCTAAATCCTGATTTAGTACTTCTTTAGGTCCCCATGTCTGAATCCTTCCTTCCTCACTCATATCAGCTGCACTGTACTGGTCCATCATTTGCCATCCAGACATTAATGTCTCATGTGATTATTAATTACCCTGAAATGCTCCTTTAGAAGTTACCCATAACTGTTTACAAAATTCACATAAAAAGAGCAGACATTTTTACAGGGTTTTCTTCTTCCTAAAAAGACATCTGACCTCCTTTCAGCATCTCCTTACTAAATTGCTTTCCACTTATAAACTTAACCATTAATTCCACTGACATATATCTGCACTTTACCTTACACATATAAGCAATCCCAACGTGAAATCAATCCTTATCTGAAGCAGAGATTATAAACCACAGCTTTAACTGTATATAGCGTCACTGAAATCAATAAAGCCATCCCAAATTAAACCGGCAAATGGTCTTGTTTTATGTATCTTTAATCTCAACCATTTCAACCTATTTTGAATTGAGTGATGTAGTGAACATCCCCTGTATTATACATTTTTTTTTGTCTAAGTAAGCTACTGCTTACTCCAGTGATTACTAGTGCTTAATGAGTTTCTTGACATATCCTCACTGTCATGTCATTGGAAATAGTATGGTTAAAAGAAAAGGTGACATTATCAAATACAAATCAGGTCTAACACAAACTAACAAGGAAAACCAAGCTTATACTAGTTTTATAAACCTGTCACTTAACAATTTCATCTCCCTGTGACTAAACACTAAATAGAAATACTGCATTAATTCTCTCAAGCTTGTTACATTTGATAGATATAATTTAGAATTCATTACTACAAGTATATACTAACGAGATGCCTTTGCTATTAGTACAATATACGGGTTAATTACAGAGCCTACATTTACTCATGGGATATATTTTTTTTCAGATGTATAGAGACTGTTCCTTGCGGTTAAACACACTAGATACAAGCAAACTTCTAGAATAAAATTAACAAAATTTATCATTACAAATTGGGAAGTGTGTTTTGACTGGACAATCTTCCGTTTTAGAGGTGAGAAAAAAAAAAGCACAACAGTATGACCAGGCCACCCAGCAGGCCAGTGCTTATTGCCAAATACTGAACCAGAAGAAAATCAGAGCATTTAGGGTAGTTTTATAAAGCAAGTATTTCATTCCAAATCAAACTAGTGTGAAATGACCTATTTCTCCATTTTAGATTTCCTCAATGGAAATTTATTTGGGGTTTTCAGGTCATTCTGAATTTTCCCAGTGAAAACACATGTACACTTTTTTTCAGGAGAATGAAAAATGTTAGTGGATATTTTGTACTCTGGCAGAGAATGCAAAACAGTACTGCAATGACTCCAACCCCTCTTCAGCTCTGATGCAGAAGCGTGCTTCACTGAACTACCATCACCACCTGCTTCAGAACAAGGAACTCCTTGGAAGATTCTCGTTTTTTGTCTGACCATGGCATCCTCTGCTGAGCTGGAGGGAGCTGACAGAATTAGTATGAAGTAGCATCTGGCAGTGAGCCATAAAAAGCCAGGCATTTCCAAACAATTACAGCACGTTTTTGTTGGTGCTGGGAGACACAAGGCTACAGTCCAAGTGCTTAGCCACTTGAGAAGTGCAGTTATGTGCTGGAAATGCAGTTATGCACTGGAAATGCACTGCCTGGAACAGTCCTTTTCCAGAAATGGAAATTACCAACTAAGCTGGGAAATTAGAAAAAAAAAAAAGTTCCTTTCTATCTTATGTTGTTTATTGGAACCTCCTTATCAACCCTGCTGCTTCTTTCCTTTTTACCCAAAGTTTACCCAAATCAAGGCAACAAGTTGCTATTGCTATCCTACCCTTTTTATAGGTATGTTTAAAATGTGTGAATATATTATCATTACTGCATGACTGTGCAATACTGTTGGTCATGTCTGTATGTCTTCTTGTATCTTTTCAACAGCACCTTAATTCTAGGAAGGTATCTCAGTCCTCGATTCTTCACATTTTCTTGTTCATGTCTCATGTTCCCACAACTCAATATATCATGATTGCCTGTGTAGCCACCATTTTGCCAGCATGAGGCTAGTAGTCTATTGCATATGAGTTACGACTACTGCCTAAAAGCATGTATTAGTGTAAGTTGACCTTTCCAAGCGCTGCAATGCCAGAGTTCCATCCTAATTTTGGGAGCAAGTAAATGGCAAAGGATATACTTCATAGTGAAAATGCCAACCCCAGCAAAGGTTGAAAAGGTAGACTCTTATGTCTCTCTGTCTTTAAATGGAGTAAACCATTAAAAATGGAGCTCATATGGGTAAAGAGCCCACAAAATAGGGGGAAAAAACATTCATTTGACAACTACATCAATATTAGCTCTGGTAATAAACAAGCACTCAGTTCCATTACTGGAAAGAGCAGTATAGCTACTATTTATACTGCCAGTTTAGAGCTAATACAATGATGTCATTAATTTTTCCAGATATTAACTTGCAATTGAATATCTCAAGCGAAACAAAAGTTTATAGTAAAAAATCATATTCATACACCTGAAGAACTTCAGTTCTTCTCAGCAGGACATAAAATCAATGAAAAAAAAGTGGGAATATAAAACATTAAAAAATCCTATAAAAATATAAAACTTCAAAGATGTAGAAAGCAACATTAAAAGCAAACTAAAGAGGTCATCTGATACATGTCTATGCCTGAACATCTATGTCATCCGTTGAAAGATTCTGGTTCAAGACATTTGAAGTTTACTCTCAAGCCTCTATGCTTTTTTGAAGTGATATAAGAAACAGGTATTTGGAGGCAAGGTGATGAAAGAAAGGAGGCTCAGAGACCTGTAAAGGGGAAGATAGGGGTGATAAGAGCAAGGCTGGACAAAAACCTGCAGAATGAAAACAAGCAGAATAACAGCAGTTTAAAATAACAAAGGGAGGAGAAATATGACAAAAAATATCCTTCCATCCACATGCATAAAAGCAGACAAAAATGTCGTTTGCTGTATATCTCCTAATGACTCCCTCAGAAGAAAGGAACAAAGTATACAATGAAACGATAAAGCTGAGAAAGACACCACCTAAGAAAACCTATGGTAATGTAATTACCATTTCCATAGAATAAATAGTGTTTTTAAAAAGCCAGTCCATGAGCAAGTCCGTCCACAGTTCTGTATTTTTTTGGTGTGTCCAAGCATTTGCTTGTCTAGACAAGTAAAAGCATGTGCAAAGGCTAGTTCAGAGCTCTACGCATACTGACCAGCTGGAGCTGCCTCTTACAATGAAAAGTCGTAACTTGCTTTCCCTTCCTTAGGACACTATCTTCCATCTTCCTTCTAACCCAGCTGTCGACTTTCAATAAAACTTACAATTTGTAGGTTTTGGACATCCCACTCTGACATTCAGATGAAATTGGTAATAGGTTAAACCAAGTATTGCTGTTAAAAGCAGGGACAGCAGGGGCATAGGAAAGAAAGGAAGAGAGTAACATGCACGGGACTCATTTACATGAGAAATCAGGGTTAAATACATAAAACAGCCTTAAAGAAGAAAAATATACATATCTGTTCTTCAGTCAGTACCATCAGGAAAGGCATTCTGACATTGGAAAACCTTTTTCTGAACTGGAGGAAGAATCACAGAATCACAGAATCTTTAGGGTTGGAAAAGACCTTTAAGATCGTCAAGTCCAACCATCAACCCAACACCACCATGCCCACTAAACATCTGCCCACTAAACATCAGGAATAAACTCTATAGAGCTTATTCCTGCTCACATTCTGATAGGTGAAAAGCTGTCATCAATCTCAACCTGAGCAGCAGTTCTAATTCCAAGAGCCCCGAACAGAAACAGAATGAAAATGCATTTCTTTAATCTTTAAGTTATTCTCTTCAGAATAGAATTTAGAATTGCTGAAACGTCACTGCCTGTCCACAGGCTTAATAGAAAAAAATCTGAATGATGGCAATAATATTAATCTATGATGAGCATAAAGATAATTGATTTAAATAGCAAATTTACATACATGCCCACAAATCTTATAGTTCCAGTTCTCAGAGACTGAGAATGAGAAAATGTGAATTCATTTATCCAATAAACATAGCACAGCAAAACTGCTGTGTATTAGATCTGTAGATCACATGTACAGTATATTAAATTCACTTAGTAGACAGACAATTATGTTTCCATGTAAAAGCCATTCTAAATAATAAATAATTAAATATATGTATGACTTGACAAATAATGTGCCAGGATTAAGCAGCTAATTCATATTTAATTCAATAGTTGCTTCCTTGCTAACAAATAGTAACAAATAGACCATTGCATGTTCTCCACCATGATACATTTACTTTATTCAAATTTCCGAAATACATAGATATCTGAACTTTTCAATTAATTTCACCCTGAGGCACTCAAAGCAAGTAATGCATATTACCAGGTAGACTCTAGAAAATAAATCTAGCTTATCTCATTTCCTTTCTCATTGCAAGTCTTTATCCTGAGGAAAAATCAAAATGTCACTGCTCTAAGAAAAATTAAGTTAGTATAAGCTCTCTCTTCATGTACCCCTCTCTGGGCAAGGGATAGGTTTGAAGGTCAGTTCAGTGTTCTCCATCAGTACGAAATCATATCTGCACAGCTGCAGCCTACAAAAGTAGAAAAAGAAAAAAATGTGCACAACAGAAAAAGTTAACTTTAATAGATAAATATTTGAATTACTAAACCTCCAGTATTTACCACTTCTCACAGACGGTACTCAGAACAAGAAGAAATGTCTTGTTAACAGTGGGCCTGAATAATTTATTTTGAATTCCCTAGGTATGAAAGCTTCTCTGCTTTCATTGCACAGAGGAAAGTAGAAAACCACATCATAATACCTTCTAACTCTTTCAGTTGCAACGACAGCACACGTAAGAAAGTTTCGTGCTAGCGAGTAATCTGTCATCTAAACACCTGGAAAACTCAGAACTGCATAATACTACACGAACACATGCAGAGGTCACAAAGGGAGTCACACACACACAAAATCTTACTTTTTGAGGTCAACATAGATACTGGTTCTGCCATTTTAAGGCAAGGACAGGTCATAGCCCTGCCCTTCATGCGCTACTATAGATAGTGATGAAGGCTGGTTTGAACAGGCAAATAACTATAATACCCTCTGATGGCACCCCTGAAGGCATGCGAGCTATGATGCTTATTTTATTTACAATTATCTTCTACATTGCTCTGAACTCACAGATGTGGCTATACAATACAATCCACCTTGGGCTGGGATATAGCACACAGTGAAACACATAAAGAAAAAAGCTTAAGAAAACATTTTGTCAGGCACTTCTGTTGTTGCCCATTAGTGTGAGATTTCCAACCCGTCAAGGCCTCACCTGTCCGTATGCAAAAGGACTATCAGATTTCCATATAAGAACTTGTGGCCCTTTAAGGACCCCATAAAGCTAAGAAAGCAGATTTTATGACTAAGAAGCTCAAGACAAATTCTGGTATTCTGTATAATGCAAAGCATATAATTTCATCCAGTCCTCCATCCATAATTTGTTTTGATTTGAATTTAATGGTTTACTATTACATTATTTTTGTAGAGGGAGAAAAAAAGACATAAAAGCACAAAAAACTGCCAGCCTTTTAAAATTCCTTACAAAAGACCATGAAAGAATTCACAGGACAAATTTCCAACCAGAACAATGTAAGGTTATTATATGCAACCACCTCCTGAGTTGACTTTCAGCATCTTGCATAACAATACAATGCTGTATTTTAGCATATTTGCAAGTTACTTGCAACACAGCAGCACAATGTGTTAGCATAGCCAGTTCTCCAACAGCAGTCGTCACCTGGAAAGGGCTCTATCTAACTACAGAGGATACAAACTGTAACAATGAATACTAGAAATAAAAACATATGGTTTCCAACATATCATATCTCATTTGGAGTGCAATATATCTAAGCTTCTGATTATTGAGTACCAGGAATGGCTCACGGGAGAGTAGCCCTGAGCGAGGTGTAGGTTCTCCAGTTCACTGACAAGGAGTAAAACAAAAATATGTTTTTTTGTTAGGTGAGGCTTTCACAATCCCTCACCCTATGTGGCCTCTCTGCCGTCTACTAAAAAGCAGGGGCATGCCGCACTCTCTTGTTCAGTGGAGGTATTAATAAATTCTTCTTTTTTAATACTTCTATTCTTGTTTTGGTTAAAAAAGTGTGGCTAAAGGTGGCTGGGTTAAGTATCTTTGACACATTCACCTTCCCCATCAATTGAGTTTGAATTGACTGACAAGTTCAAAAGCTTTTTGGGAGAACTGACACCTGGACACACACAAGTTAGGAAAGCTTTCTGGCTCTACAGGTGAGCAGGACTGATTTATCTCAGAGACCAGAAGAAGAGTCTGAAAATTATATGTACCTTTTAGCAATCCCACATTCATTCACACACCATCTGTGTGAATAATGGACCAGCCCATCAGACAATTATCAGTGACATTCTCCAAACCCCCACTGTCTGCTATTAACCCAGATCTGGGGAGACTGAGACACCTATTGTCTTTTATCCCTACACCTGTCTGCTGGTTTTTACCTACTACTATGTTTTATGAATAATTTAAATATTTTTAATGTAATTTCTAGTTGATTATAATGTATTCAAGTAGTTGTAATTATATGTAACTAAATAAGGTAAATATAGGTAGTTATAATTACAATGAGTAATTTATGTAATTACACAAACCAATAATGTTGTAACATCTACATTTAAATTACCTTCACGTGCTGATTCAGCACACTATTTTCCATTGCTATCTGAAAGTATCTAATGTGCCTATATGATCTGATGAGGCTCTGCACAAAGGACTTTAGTGAATCCTATATTAAAGCAAATCAAGTACATCTTACTTTAAAACTAACAAGTCACAAGAAAAGGGCTGTTCATTGAAAATTTTCCTTATTTGCTAGATCATTGTCTGAAAAAGTCCTGAATGCTGATAGGCTTGCATGAAATGTACCTTCTGATTTATCACCATTGGTTTGAGAAAAAAATTGCAACATGATTTACAGCTTTGACTATCTCTCATAACTAAATGCTTTTAAATAAAATCATGACAGTTCACCTGAGAGCTTGAGACTTATGGCCTTCAACAAGTTAATCAAATCTAATGTACATACATTCGGGGGTATAATTTTGATTACTGAGTGTTCTGTTTCTTCCTAAGTCTCTCCCACCCATCTCCTCCTCTTTCCCAGTAAATATGAAATAGTAGATTAATTTAACAAGGTTTCATAATTTTTACAAGGTATCATACACAATTCCTACTAGACTACTATCATATACCAAATCAGAAAGCCTTAAATGTTATTTCTCAAGTTAACAAATATACTGACTTAAGACTTACTCGTATTGTAATATTATTCCCACTCATTACTTATTTGATAACCATTATTAGGTTATATGTTCAATTCTGACTTTGTTGAATCTGCCATTCATATGAAGCAAAAATACATAACAACTCTAAACTAAAATACTCTTGCTACTCCTGGATATTTCTTAACTATTCCAGGTAGTGTGTTATTTTCACCAGATGTAAATGTAAAATTTAATTGCTAGTGCTATAGTACAACTCTGGACATCTGAAAAATGAAAATATGGCAATACTGCTGAAGTATTTAAAACCAGAAATAACTAATAAAAACTTAGTAATGACAATTATCAAAAATGCAGATTATTTCATTTTAAGTGTAGGCAAGCATAGGCTGTGTTTTGGTCTTTTAAAGTGTTTACCTTCAGCAACAAGACCAAAAACAGATTCCAGCCACACAAGTAGCTGAAGTGGTCCATTTCATATCTGGGTTTGAAAAGCTGTGTATGGACACATGATTAAAATCAGAAAAGTGCTTAATAAAATTTATCTTCTGGAAGAATACTTAACCATACAGCTGTAAGTCAGTCTGGTCCACACAAGTGGTCCTTGAAAATCCATTGTGACCAGACAGCAGCAGTAGCCTGCTGTAACACGCAGCATGCATGACATCTACACGTACAAGGGTGCTGTGCACTAAATGTTAATGTACAGAACAGCTCTTCCACGTGACAAATTTGATCCTAGGTAGGATGAGAAGGATATTCATGCATTTAGGAATATGTGATTAAAAAAATCAATAGAGGGAAATACACATTTCTGAGGAAACATCCTGAGCAGTTTAGCTGATACAAACACTTACCTTTCTGGATTATTAAGAGATTTCAACCTCATCTGGAGAATCCTAAGCTTGTGTTTTGGGCCTATTAAAGTCTTCGTAGAAAAAGTCAAGGAAATTTTTGATATTTTGTCAAGGTCTTGGTAAAATCCAGTAAGTATTTTGACTCTTCTATATTGCTGAAAAGTTGAAGCTTCACTGAAGAAAAATATATTATTTCTAGTCAGGGTTTTGTTAGCTGAGTAATATTCATTATTGCTAAGCATTATTATTAAGATCAAAAATCTTGTAAGATGTATTGAGTCTGAGCATTCAGAACAAAGACACCCAGAACTGGATTCAAACCACTACCATGCAGGGACCTGGGGTAGTTCATAAATGGAGAGAGGAACATTTCAGTGTGAGGAACGTTGCCTCTCCATATCCAGGAAAGGAAGCTGTGGCCAAGTCTTAACAACCTCATGATATTCTTTGACTTACAAGTTAACAAGTTGAAAGGTTTAGGAAACTCAGGAAATTAGTCCTATAAAGTGATAAAAAAGATTTAGAGCACAACAAAGCACAACATACCTATTCATCTGTGATTCTACTGTGTTTCCAGAATAATCTGTTATTTTAACTTTAATGAAACCTCTCCTAATGCTTTTATTCCAGGTAGTAATATCCAGCAAGTAGTTATACACTGCAAAAACAAGGAAATAATAAGATTCAAAGAATGACCTCAACAATATACAGTTGTTATTATCATCCTGTTAAAACTATTCACTGGCTGATGATAGGAATAGTGACTCTTTACTTCTGAGTTACCAGTTCAAAACAGAATAAGAAGGCTATTAACAAAAATTAGCTTCTACCTGTCACGGTTTAGCCCCAGCCAGCAACTAATCACCACACAGCTGCTCACTTACTCCCCTCTGGTGGGATGGGGGACAGAATTGGAAGGGTAAAAGTGAGAAAACTCATGGGTTGAGATAAAGACAGTTTAGTTTTATCAGGTAGAACAAACAGAGCAAAACAAGGAGTTCTTTCACCACTTTGCATCAGCAGGCAGGTGTTCAGCCATCTCCAGGAAAGCAGGGCTCTATCACATGTAATGGTGACTTGGGAAGACAGACGCCATCACTCCGAATGTTCCCCCCTTCCTTCTTTTTCCCCCAGCTTTATATGCTGAGCATGACATCATATGGTATGTTGGGGTCAGCTGTCCCAGCTGTGTTCCCTCCCAACTTCTTGTGCACCCCCGGCCTACTTGCTGGTCCTTGACTCTGTGTAAGCACTGCTTAGCAATAATGAAAACATCCCTGTATTGTCAACACTGTTTCCAGCACAAATCCAAAATACAGCCCCATACTAGCTACTGTGAAGAAAATTAACTCTATCCCAGCCAAATGGCTACTTGGAGTTCTGTGTAATTAGTGTACCATTGCCTCCAATTCTTACATGGAGAAGATTTGCATCAGAAAGCTACCCATCAGAACTAGCATGAAGAGTTTGACCTGCCTAAGGAAAAAAACGCAAAATCAAGCCCTAACTAGCACCTTCAGGTTTTGGTAAGCTCTGCAAAGAGGGAATATTTGAGTTATTAGTGTAGCAACACTATCATGTTACCCACAAAAGTGACAGGTCCAGAAAACAGCTGAGGTACATTGGCAGGGAGGGGATAGGAACAGTGTTGGCACAAACTTACATAGGCAAAGTGGGCAGTGAGCTAGGTGTGACCATTAATCAGGTGGTAAAAGCCAAAGAGAGACATTATTCCCATGCCTTGCTTGCCCATCCTGAGCAGGTCCAGCAGTATAGGTACACCAAGCACCCTTCCCTCAGAGAAGTCAACCTGCCAAAACCTCTGTGAGGATACTAGAAAAACTGCATGGGGAAGACTGAGGAAGAGGAGACGGATCTGACTGCTTTCCCATGCTCCAGCCTCTTCTCCCCCTTCCCTGAATGGCCCAAGGCCTCAGGAAAACAAACTGGCTACCTGGGGGCTGGCCCATCACCAATACTGTAACCATGCTATGGTTACTCAGAGGAAACACAACTTTACTACTCCCAAAGTAAGGAAGCCAATTCATACTTTTGTTTTGGAGAGGGGAATGTTGCTTTTTAACATTCCCTCCTAAAACACCAACCCTCACCTCCTATAAAAAGCTTGTCCTGCTTAGGTTTACAGTTTCACTTAGTTTTAAGACCTCTTGTTTATTTCTATTTCCTCATGTTTTCAAATATCTAAGAATTATAATAAGGTTGTAGTTAATAAATACCCTCCTTTTCAGATTGGTTTAGTAGACTCATCTTTCTTCTTGATTTTGCATATTTTACCTTAAATTTATGCCGTCATTACAATGTTCCTTATTCCTCTCCATGCCTCCTTCTATGTTTGGTAATATTTCTCCCCCTCTTTTCCTTCTTCTACCACCCCTGTCCCAGAATACTATACATAACCTTTTCCTTCTGCA
>NW_010532581.1:1824-20959 GCF_000687285.1 Phaethon lepturus | reverse complement strand
CTTTCCCATCATCAGAATTCTGCCTGGTTGGATTTTTGATGAATGCCCAGATTTTAGTATCTGTTAGAGTGAAAGAAAAGCTGTATTTTTCTCCCAGAAGAACAAATGAGGAGACAGACCTTGCGGCCTGTGCAGCCTTGAAAGTATGGAAGAGCAAAGCCCAAGCAGACAGAAGCAGAGGAGAACAGTGGTAGCAGGTTTGGGCTGAGCTGAAAGACCTCTGGGAATAGGAGTTATTTTATGTAAAATCCATCACACCTTTGCTAACCTCTCCTTGGCCCTTTGGAAGAAACAATGATGTAAGTAAGCATGATTACCACTTATAAAAAGAGATATTCAGTCCCTGGTCACAAAACTTGTCAAGATTATGGAAAAAGCTAATGGGAAAACTTGATTTCACTTGAATTCCCTGTAATGCTATCCCCATACCCCAAATCAAAGGATCTTAAACATGACCAATTAGAAAAGTGTGTTAGCACTAGCTTATGGTGGTAAAGTCTTTTAATAAAAACAGAAATTGGATGAGAACTTAAACTGGACATCTACATGGACAGGTAGACATCTAAACTGTTGCAGCTAAAACCCATGCCATGCTAAGTCATTCCCACAGAGTATAAACCTGAAATAGTCAGCTAAGTTTTCCCTCCACTGTTTTACTCCTAGGGAGACATGGACTTTTAAAAGCTGGAGTAGCTTTAGTTGACTGTGGGGTGCTCTCCTCCTGAGGTGGAACATTTTTATCCAAAAAAGAGGTGTCTCTTTTTTGTCCCCCACGCAGGGTAGTCTTGCTTCCCATTTTTGTTCACTGAAAATGGCAGCAATGATCCCACCTAAGCAGGTTCTCTCAGTGCAGCTTTTTCCCTGACTCTTGATTTTCATTTTCTGGCTTCCTTCTTCCTCTTGGCAGTCCATCCCATTATTTTCAAAGTCACATTTCTTTCTCAGCTCACATACTGCTTACTCTTCTGCCACAATCATTCTTCTTCTTCCTCTAGTCCGTGAACTGACAGCTCATGGTTTATTACACCATTTTGCACAACAGCTAACAGTAACTTCCTACTTTTAACATGCTTTCACTCCAGATCAGCTAATAAACAACTGCCACAACATTTCATAAAGAGCTTGTTATGTATGTATTCAGTCACTCACTGCAGAATGGGTCTTGGTCCGAGGTATCAAAATAAGCTTTTGTTGGTGAACTCTTTGGGATTAGCAGTTTTTTCCATCTATCAGCATAATAACCTGAAATCCAGAGTTGAAATATTTCATTTCAGACGTTTAGCAAAATCATGATAAACATCTAATTACACAAAAGAGAACTCACCCAAAGTGACAGATTTGGCTTTAATTTTCTTAAATATACTCTGAGAAAGTAAATTGACATGGAAAATGCAGGAATCCCCCGAGTATAATAGAATGCAGTATGCAAGTATTTCATTCTTCTAATATATTAGTATCACTAAAATTGTCATAATGTAATAGTTGGAGTCTATTTAGTCTAGAGTACTAACTCTAAGAAATAGCGCTTATAAACTCCTGAAGAGGTAATAAAAACAAACACAAAAAAGTAGCCCACATATTTGCAGAGAACAGTTACAGAAGAGCTTCACATTAGATAAAATTCTTTCCTTTCTCTTTTGAATCATTAAAGTAAATATTTTTAAACCCTTTAGTCTATAATTGTGGATATTATTTAATAAAATGTTACATACTTTGTACACCTCCTAAGCCTGTGGATGTAAGGTAGAAAGAACTTTTGGGTTATACAATTCTATGCTTATTGTCTTTGGGGCTTGATAACAGTCCTTGTTTCTATAACAGCTGATCCCATTCTCTCCTTCTTGATTTCTTTACCTAGACTGGACAACGAGGGCTAGTTCTAAGCTGCAGAGCTGCCACTGCAAGGCGGCAAGCAGGAAAGCTTGTGGTAGAAGGATGTTGCTTCTCCTCTGTTCCCAGATTCAGCTGCCTGCTGTTTCTTCATAGGTTTTAAGGTTATATAAAAAAAAAAAAAAGTGACAGCTGACCAGTCAAATATTTCTCCACCTCTAGCTCATGTAAATGCATCAGGCATGGCTAATAACCGTGCTGAGGAAGTCCTGGAGTCTTCCCGCCCTACTATAAGGTCCTGTTATAGTTGGGTTTTAGTAAGAAATAGCATACAGATCTGCCTATCTATGCTTTTTCTTTAAACCTGATCCAACTAATATAGGGCGTACATCCTAATACAAGGATGTAAAAAAGACAAGGTATGAATTGAAAGTTAACTTCTAATTAAATATTTTAAAATTTTCATTCTTAAGAAAACCCTGTCAACTAGGAAATGCTCACACTGTTGTAGCTCACACTGTTGTAGCTCACACTATTGTAGCTCTTTTTAAACTGTCCCCAGAACCTCTCTAAAAGCAATAAAACTGCAAACAACTAAAACCCCCTCCAAATAAAAGATGGATTCCAAAAGAAGAGCCAGAGAAACCATGAAGTTGCTATCAACATTATTACTCTTAAATAAAAACCACAAGTACTCTAGGGATGATAACACACTGTGAAAGCCTAAAGTGCTGAACTAAGTAGAAGTTGTTTCTCTGTAGAAAGGAAATACACTGAATCCATTTCAGACTGGAAAGCATAATGATCAAAGTTTAGGAACATTCAGCACCTGTGTCTAACAGGGATAATTATAAAGCAGACAAAGCCGTAAACTTTAAACTACTTTAAACAGTATGCAGTTCTGCATGCGATCAGTCTCTACAGATCCCTTAACACAGTACTACAGATCTCTGGAATAGCTCCAGAAAGAGCTAGGCTGGATTTCCCAGAAAATCTCACCCAGCCCAGAGCAGGTATCATAACACTTACCCAGTACCGGACAGGACATTGGTTGGAAAGCTTCACAGTCAACACATTTTCCTCTCTTGTAATCCAAGTAAGAGTCACAGGGATATGTTATTATGTCACACCTTCTTTTCAAAGATGATAAGAAGAGAAAGACAGATCTTTGATGGTCACACTTAAAATACTGAAGTCCTTCAGGAAAGAAAAAACGAAATATACGAAGAATAGGTAATCATTTTTCTTCACGAAATAAAAGGTGTTATCAAAGTAATCCCATTTACCTGAGTCGTTCTTTTAGTTAGCCATGCTTTTATTCTCTGGTTAGTTGACCACCAAGTGTAAAATATGGATGCACACACACAAGAAGAAGAAATTGAACACTATTTTGAATATTACAGGTACAGAGAAAAGTCTACAGGGTTTTATATGAAAAAAGTTGTCCACTAAATCCTATCAGATTTACAGAATTTCTTCTTATAAAGCATGAGTCTGAGTTAAAATTTGCCCTATTGCAGCCCAAGCAGAATGTTTTGGCAGAAAAATTACCATGAGGAATACTTCAGAGATCCTTCTCTCTAGTTTTCTGGGGTAATAAATTCCTTCCTTTCCTAGCAAAACAAACTATGAGAATCGTACAGATGAAGATGATCCTGAGACTTAAGGGATTCTTCCATACTCACAGACACACATGTGGAAGCCCTATGCTTTTGTAGCAGCTCTAATTTGTAGCAGCACTGTGCACATTAGTAATAGAAACCTAGACACACATAAATATATCCAAAAAGAGTAAACAAAAACAATGGTCAGCAACCTTGCCTAAGATTTACAGAGGTTGATATAAGCAAATTTCTGCAGCAAAAGATTATGTCATAAAGCTGTTTTCATCCTAGAGCCTAAAAGACCCATCCAAGACCTAGTCCACCTTTGCCAATCAGGAGGAACCTGAGACACAGTGAAGATTTGAAAGCCTTGCCTTCCATGTCATATGCAAGTGATGCTGTCCAAACCACTTGTACACAACATCTTCCCCCATGCCTAGCCATACATAAACACAGAAAAATAATGATTACGAAATGGAGATTGTATATGTATTATAATAATAGAAGTCCATCATACCAATAATAATGGTATGGTGGAATATATATGCTTACAGGAAGATCTTTGTTCAAAAAAAAGATATCAAATGTCTTTGTTATTTCTCATTTTCTGAGTGGGGGTGGAAAAGAAAGAATACAATGCCCTCAGCTCCCATATTACCAAATATGTGCAGTGTCCATTGAATTCAGTTTAACCTTTTTTGATTTGCTCTTGAACTCTTTTCTCAATAATTGAATACATTTTTATTTACCACTAAATACTGTTTGTGGACAACCAGGCTGATCCATTCCTCCATTTGGATAGAAATCAATGGTTCCTAATGGTTTCTTGAAACCTAGTGCTAAATAAAAACACCATGAATCAAAAAAACATAAACAGAATTATGCAATTATTTACCATTATATTAATTACAAAATAACATGGAGGTCTTTAATAAAATTTTTGCAACTATGCTACTCATAGTCATGAGTTAAAATCCATGGCTTTTCTTCTTTTTAAGAAAATTATACACATGTAAAATGCTCTACATAAATGTATACAAATTTGTGTAAGATTCCTACGGCCACAAAAGAAAAAGGAAAGAACAGAAGCAATTATTCAGTGCTGTAGCTGAGATATTATTTGCACAAAGAAACTTAAGAAATTCATGTTCTCTCCAGCAACCAAAATTCTCTGCCAATGTAATTTTCATTAGAGTAAGATTTTTTTGCATGTGACATAGGATTCTGAGCTACACTAATATAAGCAGTATATCAAAGTAGAAAAAATCTATATCTGTCTTATAAAAGACCATGAGTAAGATTTAGTTCAGTCTGACCTACCTTCCTTTTACCACACACTATCTTTATTCACATAATTGGAACATTACAAAAATTGGTATTTTACAGCTTTACACATAAATTTGTATACTAAAATGCCTAATTTTTAATATTATTAAAGAACCTGATATGAAACTACACAAATAATGGGACAAGTATGGTAGGTTTGAAAGGGTTACTTATGGATTGGAGAAAAAAATTAAACCAGAATACAGAATGGATGAAGCACACTTTACAACATTCCTCATTTTAACCTTACAGTAATGTGATTTAGAATTTTAAGCAGTGGTTCGGTAGTGTACTAACATGATACAGCTGAGACTGGCTGTCTCAGAAGGGACTAATTCAGTGATAATCATGTGCTTACAACCTCTATGTTCATACACACTAGCACAGCAGAAGAATGTTAATGCTAAACTATTTTGGAAATAGCAGTATCATAAATTAATGCAATAGGCATGCTTTATTCAATGTGGAGACTTGTTTTTTTCATATGCAGAGGGAATATACTATAACAAACAAGACATAAATGACAGTGGTGCAATTTCTACTTTTGCATGACATTACACGGACTCATGATGACATGGTTATATACATACGCCTTCAGCTAGCTGTTGGACATAAAAGTTTTTTCAATATTTTCAGGTTCAGTCATGAAACTTCACTCACTCAATAACATGGCTACTCATGTCAGAACTGAACAAAACAGCCCGTCACTGCTTAAGTCATTAGTGAAGTCGAGTTGCAATTTCTTGCTGAATAAGCATAATAACATACAGTATGATTTCAAAAGTATAGACATTGTTAGAAAGCAACAGCACAGGAGTCCACCTGATAACACAAAATATACTTCTGCAGCACTATTGGGATGTTACTGAAACAGCTTATCCCTTCTCTTTTGCTCTCCTGCCTTTCCTCAAGTTGAAATAGGAAAGTTAAGGCTATGTCATTACCATCAGTATCTGAATGGATTACATCAACAAACTGTGCATCAGTATGATCCAGTCTCCTCTCTGGTGGTTCTCGAGTGAATGAAGGGCCCGCTGGATCAAGACCTAAATGAAAATAACACTAGCATTACAAACCCTGGGGTCTGTTTCTACAGATATATACAAGACCAACATCTGAGCATTATTCATCAATGACTCTTCATTTTCCTGGGATAATAATAAAAATAAAACCCAGCACAATTATTCTTAAGTTTCCATTCTTCAGCTCGCTAAGCAAAGCAAGGGTTCCTACCACAACACTGACCAACTCATATCTTTGAATTTCTCTCTCTCCCTAATTAGTTGTGCACATCTTCCAGTCCTCCAGATGAATTATAAGCCAACAGTATTAGGGATCAAATCAGGATTATTAATTTTGTCCTTTTCCCCAGAAAACACCATAACTATTATGTACTTCATAAAAACAAAACACACAATATAACCACTCTCACCACTAGAACACAAAATGAAGGCATCTTGGATGAAGACAATTTCGAACATGCCTCAATCACTTTATCAGTTGTTGTTGAAATTACTTATAGAAAAACAATTGTTATATACAACAAAGTAAAACACTAGTTTTCAACCACATTTTCACCTGAAGGACGTATGGAAATCTTTTACTCAAATAAAAATTCAGCTGTGACGAAAGAGATTCCAACTGAGATCCACAAGAAGCACCTTCATAGAATCATTAAGGTTGGAAAAGACGTCTAAGATCATCAGTCCAACTTTGTATCAAGGAGGAGGGGATTTGGGTGTTAGTGTATTTAAAACATAAACAATACATATTCTCATTAATTTCAGGGATAGGGAATTATGTTGTGCAGCCCTGGTGAATTTCAAGATGGTAATTTCTGTCTTTCACAGGAAAGTGAAATCATTAGCTGAGGTTTGCTCTGCTTCTGTTTTCTTGACGACAAAAGTACAGACGAAGAGGGGAAATGAAAAAGCAGCAAGGATGGAAAATACAACTGTCATGGCAAAAGATATTCCTACACTTAAATGACTTCTAATTGCATTCTCACTGATTGAGAAACAGGGACGTACTATGACCTTAGCTTATCCAAATGTGTCTTACGATTTAACTGGCAGATGTTCTTTAAGAACTAGTCTAGAAAGGCTTTCTCTCAAGATCAGGATAACCAAGACCCAAACTATCACAGGGGATCATGGAATGCCAAGAATTCACATTCATAGTACCCCAGGTGACAAAGGTCATCATTTCAGTCCACTAATTAGTTTTATATTTCAGAAACCTCCAAACAGTGAAGAAGAAAAAATGTTTTTCTTCCTTTTTTTTTAAATTTCATTTTTCCAACATCAGTTTGGGCCATCTGCTCAACTTTTTTGAAAGAAAGAGTATCAAAACAGTCACTTAAGAGGTTATGAGCCTTATGTGTTTGGACTACCTGCGAGCATCTGACCTCAGAAACTACATGGATCTCCTAGCTCCCAATTACTGTACAGAAAGGGCACAGACCTGCTAGCCTAGCATTACAATCAAGACTGTCTCCAATCAGTGACGCTATCAAACTCTAGGGAATTGTGTAAAGTGGAAATGAGTATTCTTAATAAAAAGAATATAGCTGGAGCCTATCACACTCTCACAAAATGCCCTGACTTTAAGATTACTGTACTAAAAGGGGAGGAGTCTCTAATTCCCTTTCTTAAGGCTGACTACTGGCTCCTCTTCACATTTTGGGAAAAAAATTATTTAAGTACTCTGAAGAGAGTGTTTTGAGCTATGAATCTCAAGGAGAGGTAACCGCCTCCTTTCAGCCTGAAAAAAGCTGCTCTCTCAAATCCAAAACACTGTCAGGATCCAACAGTTCCTTCTCCCCTTAGCACCTTTTCTGATAGCTTAGTAAACTTCCTTCTCAACACGCTGGCTGCAGTGAGTTTTGCACTTTCACCACAAGAAGTATCTGGAGCCTGTGCATCCAAATTAGCACTGTGGGTTCTGCCCTAGGAACCAGCATCTAAAAGTTAATCATAAACCTCGTGCAACCCTGGTCCTGAAAGATGTACCCAAATGACAGTACTCCAATTTTCACTGTATGCACCACTTCCAGCAGATGACAATGCTGACGATGTCACAAGCATGAGGTAACATTTGCAGTATCCATACATGGGCTAGACACCTGATTTAAGCTCCCTGTAGCAGATAGCTTGACGTACTAAAGCCTGCATCGTGTTCAGATACCTCAAACTCAAACTAAATTGTTGTGGTCTCACCTGTGGTCTCATCAAGAGCTTTTGAACTTCCCTTCCGAAGGACATGACTTGCTCCATCAACTAGACAGAAACTCAGGTACTATGTCATTTAACTTAAGTGGCATTTGGATGCAGCACTCAATTTTCATTAGAGAGACTAGAGGTAACCAGGTTAGAAAATTTCAGCTGTAACTTATGTCTTGACGGCAGACTTTTGCAATTTTCTGAACTTCTATCAGGGATATATTTTTCCTTGTGTATGTTACTAAATAATCATTTCTCAGTTGTCGATATTTCAGTGCTAGAATCTATGTGATTCACAACTATGACAACAATACAAGGTACATTAGAATATGTGTATCGGGTTTAAAAGCCTTACCTGTAATTCTGCCAATTTTGCCATTATACTTCTGGCCAACAAAACCAGCTATATGAGCCCCAAGACTAACACCAATCATATACACCGTGTCAAGAGAAGCTCCATCTACCTATCAAGGGAAAAAAAAAAACAAGAACAAAGGCACAACCACACACATGGTTAACTGAACAGACATCAGCAGAGTGATTTTCCACTTGAAAACAAAACTTTTCACTTTTTGCCACCACTCTAAGGTATATTTCTATCTCTCTAACTTTAAAAACAAATGGGAATTACAAAGTTCTTTTCAGTTTGACATTCTGTACTAGTTAAACAGTGTAATAATTATGAACTTCTTTGACTAGAAAAATATAAAAAGGAAGCTTGAGTCACATTTCTTTCAAACTGTTACACAAATTAGAAAGGGAGCATGGGGAGGGAAGAGGAAGACATCAGATACAAGAAAGACAAACCAAAACTATGAACTAGTAAAAAAAAAAATCTATCTCCCCCTCCGTTATCCTTTCAAGGGATAGGGATGTCCTTTCAGACAGATCTGCTAAATAATGGTGCCAAATGCACACCTGCAGGAAAACCTTAAGATGCCCATTCTACAAAGTAGGCAGTATTTAAAAAAAAAACCCAAAATCTACCGAACTCTGAAATAGTATCAGCAGAACTGTTAGAATCTCTGCAAAGTGATGGGATGATATGTGGGGTCTGAAATATTAATGCATCTCAAAACGAATTAACAAAGGCCTCATGACAGCTTGCAAGTATGAAACTGATAGCTGTGGGACACAACATACCCCCCACCACCACTTTGATGACTCGCACAACAAGATCGGCCCAAGCACGACCCTGCAGTCATTGCTTTGCCAGACATATCTGTAAGCAGCAATTAACCACAAATCTGTATCAAGAAATTTGCAAAATACACCTTCTTAACCCACTCTGGATTAGAGACTGTTCTTACAGTCCTATTTTATTTTTCTATCCCATAACAATAGATTTACTGTTATAATTACAAATTGTTATCACTACATCTGGTCCCAGAGGGCAGATTCTGATAGGGTCTCTCTTCTTTCACCTCATCCTTTCTTAAAATGATGGGGTTTTTACTCAAATTCCACACAAACATTTTCTTACTGCACAGCATTCAAAATTTCTGAGAATGGCTGGGAAAAGAAGTGGTGAGTATAGAAGAAAAAACAAGTGATAAATCTAGCAATGCCATAAATCAAATAACATGTTTTGTTCATTTCATTAAGCAATAAATCTAAAGCCCAATTAAGACATTGGCATCAGGAACTGTTTCAACAACTCCCTCTAGAATTAAGAAGTTTATATTATTTTGGAACAAATATTTATATCTCTGTCAGTGATTTCTTTTTCATTTACAATCATTTATTACAGTAGTTTAATAGTGAAAAAAGTAGTGTAATGTTTCTGTAAAATTTTAATGCTGCATACTATTTGAACATCTCTCATTTCACCTCCCCACTGGTGCATTCATTCTTTCCAGAAGACCTAAAACTTCCAGCTGGCTAAAGAAATCAGATGGACTCTTAGACATACTTCAATGAAAGGATAGTAAGAACTCAGCTGGTGTTAAAGATATGCAGTAATAACTGCAGGCAAAGTTAGTAAATACTTTGGTAAAGAAATGTCATTTGATATTGTTCACTAGGCTTCTCTTTAGATGTATTTTAAATATCCATTCCCACCCAAACTATGCTATTTAAACTTATTCAGAACAGATACAACTCTCTGCCTTACCAGCATCTGATCAACATAGTTCTTCAGTATTTCTGCAACTTTTTTGCAGTTTTCAACAGCAGTTATATAATTCACAGTTGTAGCACCACGATTCCAATCAACTACAATGAGATTAATATCTTCTGAAGACAGTAAAAACTCTTTTATGTCACCTAGCCATGCCGGTGGAGATCCTGTTGGTCTGAAGCCATGAATAACAAAGACAATTTTCTTGGAGATATTAAGGTACTTGGATGCAGTAACATTATGTTCAATGAGTCTCTCAGAACAACTTGGATTTTCCTTTGTGTATAGCAGTAGCTGAACTTGGAGTTTTGTTCCAGACAAAGCATTGCCTATATTAAGATCTGTAAATTCAGGACATTTTTCCTCCTCATCTGAAAAAGATGGAAATGTTAGATTGTCATTTGATGAGTCAGACCACCTGAAATACGCCCAGGACATTTTTCCTCCTCATCTGAAAAAGATGAAAATGTTAGATTGTCATTTCATGAGTCAGACCACCTGAAATACGCCTTCTTCAGTTTTCTTTCCACATTTTCCCAGTAAAAGTGGAGAACTACCATTTCATCCACTCCAGACGTTTGGAATGAGGTGCTAGAATGTGCATTGAACAAGGAGACAGGGTTTAACTAAGACCCTGCAGATACCACCATGCTCCTCTGAACCCTTCAAACACAAAATTAACCCTTCTAATTGTTCCCAAACCATATATATTTCTCCATAACAAATACAAATTAGTGGTCCGCGTTGATAAGATCCTTTGCTTAATCATGAAATTTAAGTTCTCAGAATTTTTTCACAAGTAGTGTGTGTTGTATAAACAGGAAGACTGCTGTGGTTGTTTCTTCCTCTTTCAGCCAGGGTGTCGAAGTTGCTAATCCTTAGGCCTTATTGCTTGATCTAGCAATAAGAAACAATTGCCTGACAGTACAGGATGACACAGAACCCTTCCCTGGTTTTGGATCACCATCAGGATACCATTACCAAGAAACAAAGAAAGAAGAAACAAAGGATCCTGTTCTGAGTTTGAAAAAGTAAGAGTCTGTAACATCAATGTACAGAAGGCACAAGCAAAAATGTAGTATTTAGCATTTCTGACCTTGGTCAGTTATGATATACAACGTTAAGCTGCAGATAGTCAGGATCAACAAGAGGATGGAGATTTTGAGAAGAATCTAAAAAGAATTAATTTTTCCCCTGTTAACTTATCAACATGAAAAGTTAACACTTTAAAAAGTATCCTTTAGCTGTTGAGGTCATACTGTGTGGATATGCTCCTTCAGGATTCTGGGCACAACACTGACACCTGTCACAGTTCTACTGCATGGACCCTTCACCTTTGCTATGGTGTTAGCTGGTTTATGGCCAAAGAAATTTGGGCCAATCTTTTGACTTCTAGTGGGCTACGCTACTTTACACAGGCTTTTACCTGATATTTGATGGCAGCTTTCTCAATTTTTCCATCATCAACAGCTGTGTAACACAAGAGTCAGTCAACTTCAAGAAAGCAAAAATAGGAAGAGGAATAGCACCTACTCAGTTCCTTAAAAAATAATAAAAAACTAACCCAAATTTCTTAGAATTTTTGAGTTATAGGAGAGGTAGTTCTAGCTCTTCTTTTCCCAGCAAGAGGCTAGCAGGCAGAACTGAATCCACCACATTTGCACATCTGCAACAGACAGAGAGCCCTCACCAGTTTATGAAGCTGCGAAGGGCAAGTGCAGGGTATCTGAAAAATGTATTTGATACTATACTGCAGATCTAAACAAAGCTAAACAATATGAAGTACAGCATTTCATTTGGTAAAGACACTAATCCACTTAGGGAACTAGACCAATCACCTCTAGGCCAAACCGTGTATCTACAATGACTAGACCAGTCACCTCTGGAATGGACATCACAAAAAATCATGGATATTTCCAAAATGGAGCAGGGTTGAAGTTACAGAGTGTTAGAAATGGCCTGAAACATCCTGTCTCAAATCATCCAGACCAAGTTTCATGCCTATCATCACCTATGACAATAGCTACAAATATTCCATCTGGGAAAAGTTAGACTTATCTACATTTCAAAATAAGTATCACAGTTCTCCTCATTTGGACACTGAATCATTTAAGTAATGTTTACTGAGATTAGTGGAAAGGTTATTAACTAGCTACTGACACAGGGAGACATCTCAGTGTCATTGCTGAGACTTATCCAAGAAGTTCTGAAATTAAGAGCTGTTCAGCTGCAGTTGCCTTGAATTTAAGGAAAATAATGGTATATGACCTGGTAAAATGTCATACATGTGACATGATACTGAGATGTTAATAGAATGTGTCACATTTAATCTCTAATTTTCATATAATGACATATGACAATAAAACTAGAATAGAAATTTATTACACAAATGTCAGATACAAAGCTAAATGATAATAAACAGCCACTTCATTATATCTTTGCTATTCAGACTCAAAGCTACAACATGAAACTCCTTCATTTTTGCCTAATATTGTTCTTAAATCCAAGTTTAATCACTGATCCTTATAATTCACTCCTGCATATCTAACATATTAAAGATTCATGCTACGATATTGTTGAAGTGTTCCTCCATATCAATTTAATTGTTTTGTTTTGTTATCATTTGATTGGCAGAAATAAGAATTCTTTTTTCTAAAGCCAGTGGAATGACAGTGACATAAACCAGAGACACAGTCTGGTCCATGGAGGTGAGAAATTTATCACAAGGAAATTATTTTAACTGACGAAACCTATTTACTAGCTGGCAAATGTCAAAGGGAAACAACTTGTTTACTTATGGCTGTGAAATGACACAAGTTATTCTTTGAAAAATAAACAGAGGAAGACAGAAAAGATGATGTCTTTACTGTGGAATTAGATAAGTACTATAAATAGATTCATAGATTTAATACTTTGAATTGTTTAGCAAGGAGTCATCGAGAGGAGGTTTTTCAAACTCTTGTTTCTGATTGATTACTGGAAGGAATACCCAGCTGCCCTTTGTGCACACCTGTGGGAGTACTCATATACACTCTTCTGTAAAGACAGAACATGCAGATCAGGGTTGGGCAGTTACATATGCAGTTTAACTCAGTTAATATACAATTTTAACTGTCCTGTGTATGTTTGTAACATTCTAAGTATCTTCTGTGGTTGGAAAGGGCAAAATCTTAAGTGCACATTGTTTTTTTGGTAACAATTTTGCTATTTAAAGCATAATGCATAACTTGAAAACTTGTCAACCTATCAAATCAGCAACAAACAATAAACTTACATTAATACGTTAAAACTATTTCACAATTACGTCTTTGTACAAAGTGCACATACCTGAGTGTGTCTCTGTGCAAAGTACAGCCAGAGATAAAGTATCAGGCTTTGTTCTATTTACTTTAAAATGAAAACCTACATCTCAGCTTCAAAGTGATCGAATTCTCTTTACTAATCGTCTGCTCCATTAGGCATAATTCACAACGTTTAATCTTTAGATCAATTTAAATGAAGGAATATTCACTTTCTATGCTTGAATAAAGCCAAGAGACTACATAGCAAAGACTAAGCTCACGGTTCTTACCTGATTTCACCCAGTATATCAAACAGATGAAGAAACACCATTTCAGCATGTGGAAATGGAGAAAAGCAATAGGTAATATCCACAGACAAGTGGCAAATCTAGTGTTTCCTTATAGTACGCTAGATTTCTAACCTAACTGAATGCCACAAATGAAGTGACATGTAGAGTAGGAAGCAGAAAGCAAAGCTGTACTCAAGCTTCTGCAATTCATGACTCCTCCTATTGAATGACTTCAGTAGGTAGGGTGGTTTCTGGTCTTTGAGGGTTGGGACTGGTTTCTTATCTATTTCCCTCTCTCTTTGGCTATCAGCAGATTTACACGTAAGCAACTGATGTTATATATTACTGACAACTCTCTTACATGCATGGGATTTAGGAAGCAGAGTAACTAGTGGTACATCACAGTAGAGACCCACTGTGCATCTTTTTTTTTTAAGTGTGTCACTCAGCTGCAATTAGAGGCACCAAGATGGGCAAAAGAAACTTAGAACAAAAAGTATCCTGGTGACAGAAGGATTTTTCTGTAAGAACTTGAAAATAATTCTGATAACTGTATCTCCACGGTTTATTTTTGCACAAAATTATCTTCTGAGCTTTTTCCAAGGAGTCATTCCCTAATCTAAATCCAGAGGCAGTCTGTGAAAGCACTTACATGGGAGAGAGATGGAGCTCAGAGTCCCACGAATCTCACTCAGTCACTGACTTGCTGGATGCTTTGGGTGTGTAACTGAACTTCATTCCCTCTGTGTCCCCAGCTACAAAACAGATGAAGAAACATTTGGTTTTGTGAAGCTCATTTATTTACAAACCAATTCACTGGGTAAATCTGAGAGGACAAATTTCAGTTTCTTGGAGTTCCCAGTGAGGCAAAGGGACAGATAAACTCTGCATTACTCAAGTGAGATGTCTGGATGCTCAGTTTGCCTGTATCTGGACCCCAATTACTTCCACTGAAGAGGAAAGAACAAACCATAACCACTCAAATATCAGAGACATGCATCCCAGAAATGTTTTTTTTGCATAGTGTATCCTTCACAGTGCCTCTAAACATAAGGTCTAGGTCTCCTTGTCTCCTTTTCCATCCACAACTGTTAAGGGGGGGTGTGTGTTTCACTATTTACCTTTAAGTGATCAGCCTCTTCACCTCGCTGTGTGATTCTGAGCAGCTCAACAAAGCTGTGCTACACAAGCTCCTGCAGCAGAAAGCCTTTAGTAAATCTCTTCAAAGTCTTTTCCCCTTTGAATGCAGCCAGAAAGAGAAGATGCAGTAAGCCCACTCATATGAAAATCAACTGAGCTTAATCAGTGACCTTTTATTACTTTTTTGCTTTCATTTCTCAAATTCGTCACCCTATTCTCAGTAAAGTTCACCAAGGCAGTTCTTGTTATTCCTTTGCATTCCCTCTTCATCTCAAATCTTTGACACTTTGTCCGACTGATATTATAAAAGCACAGCCCTACTGGCATTACGTATTACTCAGAACCAGTAATGGTATAGTGTCAGTTTGGCTCTTTCCCCTCTCTACTTTTTAATATAAATTATTGTTACAACAAAAACTTAGTGCACCCAAGCAACCACCAGTTAGGCAGCCCCAGCACATGTTCATATTCAAGTTAAAGCATGGAGAGCTCAACAGCACTGAAAATGAACTGGTAATAGCCCGAGTAATATATCTGCTGTGCTTATCCAAGAGCCAGTCACCTGATGTTAGAAGAAAATTTTACATATGTACCTTTACATATACCGAATGCCACTAGTTGTGAATAAACACTTGTTCTTTTATACATAGATGAATGGGGAAAAGAAAGGAAATTTTAAGTTCCCTCTTGAACTGAAAACCAGTAAGCCCAGCTCACATGTGGGTAGAGTACTGTGCTACCCGTGTCGATATAATGACCCATGAAACAGTTTTAAAGTCCTCTGAAATCAGTGTCAGGAAAGGACTCCTCTAATCAACGTCCAGAAAGTTTTGTGATATGAATCAGGCTGTTGAACTGATTGTTGGACTCACCTCTCCGTCGTATGCCAAGGGGACTTTGTTCACCAATGGTGGTACTTATGCCTCCTAGAAATTCATAAATCTTAATTACTGTTTGCGTTTACACTGTAGTTTCTACTGACATCCCACTGTCAGGTAAATCTTTCAAGGCGACTCAGTTTCAGGTACACTGTCACAACCAGATGCGAGACCTTCAAAGTTCAGCTACTGCCCATCCTGCTTCACTGCATATTGTTATGTCCACTGCTTTTCTCACAAGGATACACTTCTTCTTGCACTGAAATTCAGAGTTACCTGCTCCAAAAGTGCCTTATGCAAACTAGTGGAGGATGCTGGCACTGCCTCTTCAGCACTCTGACTGTGTCCCACAATGCTCAGGACTCATAGGAGCTGTACCTCCTGAATGAACCCTGATGCTTTAGGGAGATCCTGCAGTCCATCAGCTATTAAAAATCTCTCAAGACTGGACAAGTATTCAGGTTGAAAAAAATATATAAAAATTGCATTTTATTACAGCACAAGATCACTATGATTACTATGGCTTCACCAAGGGTGAATCCTGCATGACCAACCTAGTGGCCTTCTATGGTGGAGGAACCACATCAATGGACAAGCAAAGAGCTGCCGATGTCATCTATCTGGAGTTCTGCAAAGCCTTTGACATGGTCCCCCACAACATCCTTCTCTCTAAATTGGAGAGAGATGGATTTCATGGGTGGATGAGGAATTAGCTGGATGGTTGCATCCAGTGGGTAGCGGTCAACAGTCAGATGGAGATCAGTGTCCCTCAGGGGTTCATACTGGGACCAGTACTGTTTAGTACTTTCATCAATGACATAGACAAAGGATCGAGTGCACCCTCAGCAAGTTTGCAGATGACACCAAGCTGAGTGGTGTGGTTGTCACACCTGAGGGACAGGATACCATCCAGAGGGACCTGGACAAGCTCGAGGAATGGGCCTGTGTGAATCTCATGAGGTTCAACAAGGCCAAGTGCAGGGTCCTGCACCTGAATCAGGGCAACCCCCAGTATAAATACAGGCTGGGGGATGAAGGCATTGAGAGCAGCCCTGCCAAGAAGGACTTGGGGGTACTGGTGGATGAAAAGCTGGACATCAGCCGGCAATGGGCGCTCACAGCCCAGAAGGCCAACCCTATCCTGGGCTGCATCCAAAGAAGCACAACCAGCAGCGCGAGGGAGGTGATTCTGCCCTTCTACTTAGCTCTGGGGAGACCCCACCTGGAGTAATGTGTCCAGCTCTGGAGCCCTCAGCACAGGAAAGACACGAACTTGTTGGAGCGGCTCCAGAAGAGGGCCACCAAATGAATGGCACTTTTACACTTCAGTTTATCCTCGTTAAAAACATTACAGCATGGTTTTCAAGATTAAGATTGAATTCTTACGCAAGCCTCAATATCCTGATCTGTGGTCACATGTAACTACATTTCCCCTTCTAACCTTCTCTCTACCCTCAAGGGTTTTGTAATCTTGGGAAATCCCATTCTCATAAGAATTCTCATTTTCCTTATGAATCAAGCCACTTCTCCGGAAAATATCTTCTCTAACCACTAGCTTGAAAGCGCTGCTCCCTTTCAGGTAAGATGAAAGCACTCCTGGCTTTTGCAATGCAGTATGTTTGACTATGAAAAAAAGCTGCCTAAAGACTAAGGGAAAAACCCTTGCTGGTTGGAAGAAATTTGAGACTCATTATGTATTCTACACTGAGGCTTGTAATTCCTGTAAATTGATAATCCCTTTCTAAATAGACTTGGTAAGTCAGTAACTGAGCCTCCCTTAGAAAAAAATGGGCACTGAGGCAAAGCACACCATCTATGCTTAGGAAAATGAATTCGTTAATAGTATTTTTCACATTGCTGTCATCAGGGTGACTGCTGAAAATGCATTCCTTTGTAAAACAACATTTTAAAAATATATTCTGAATGTTAAACATGTGTACGTGCTTGAAACCTGTTTGTAGCAACCACGCAATAGTGGGTTATAAGGCAGGTATAACTTCAGTTTTAAAGACAGCAATTACCGAATCACAGAATCACAGAATCATTAAGGTTGGAAAAGACCTTTAAGATCATCAAGTCCAACCATCAACCCAACACCACCATGCCCACTAAACCGTATCCTGAAGTGCCACATCCACATGGTTTTTGAACACTTCCAGGGATGGTGACTCCACCACCTCCCCAGGCAGCCTGTTTCAATGCTTGACCAACTCTCTTCATTTGAAGCATCTTAGGTAATCCTTCCTCTATCTGGTGTGTATGACAGTAGTGGCCTCACCGTGCATACCATTTCCTTACTGTTTCTCACTGTGCAACTCCAACAGGAGGTGGGGTTCTGGCTAGTATCGATTTCAAAACCTTAAAGGGTCCTCTTGAAATAATTGACTGTTGTCGTATGATTTTTTTCAGCTTCTTGAAAGGCTAGGTTAACTACAAAAAGGCCTTTCTCCCAAGTTGAGTATCACTTCTCTGCATCTTTAAAACTGCATGAATAAAATTCTATGGGACGAGTCGGACCGTCAGGTCCATGTTGCCACGTATGTGTAGATAATCCATGGATTGCAAAACCCCGCTCAATATGAAATGGATCTTGGTTGGGTGTATTCGCCCTAAAGCCTGATGTACTCCAGCCTCAAAAATTAAAAATTTTAAGGCTTCCTCATGAATTGGGGTCCAGTCCCAGGCAGCTTTTTTGCATGTCAAATCATACAAGGAACGTGCTATGATGGGAAAATCTGGAATGTGTTTTCTCCAAAATACCAACAGGCCTAGGGCATGTTGCAACTCCTTGTTTCCAGGCATTTTTACTTGTTCAAGGGTAGTTAAAGTCTCACGGGGAATACATATTGTTTCTCCCCGCACCAAATGCCTAGGAATTTCACGTTCCAGTTCTTTTTAAATATTGAGAATAGTACAACGTCCGACATTTCACATGTGTATTTCAGTAGTAACTATCACAATGCTTTATCATACTGATAACTAAAAGACTTGAGGGCTTTAAAGGTGTTTGAGGCATTTGCCACCCAGCCCTACTCCAGGTGCTGCAGTATCCACCTGCCGCACGCAGCCAAGGGAGCTTTTCTGCCCTGGCCTCCTACAGTTGTGCGGTCTTCTTCCAGCTCTTCACTGCTTGTTGACAGCTTCACCCAGGTGAGACAGAAATAGTCCAGTGGCCCACATGCTTCTTCCCCAGGTCACGTTTCTGTACATTACATGTGCCTACTGGTAGGTACTGACAACAGTAATCTTTTCCTCCGGTCTGCAAGGAAAACCCAGGAAAAAAAAAGAACATAGTAAGCATCCTAAAACAGAATCACAGAATCATTAAGGTTGGAAAAAACCTTTAAGATCATCAAGTCCAACCATCAACCCAACACTACCAGGCCCACTAAATCATGTCCTGAAGTGCCATGTCCACACATTTTTTGAACACTTGCAGTGACAGT
>NW_010532581.1:0-1793 GCF_000687285.1 Phaethon lepturus | reverse complement strand
AACTCTTGCAGGCACAGTGACCCCCCCCCCTCCCTGAGCAGCCTGTTCCAGTGTTTGCCCACTCTCGCAGTAAAGAAGTTTTTCCTAATATCCAGTCTAAATCTCCCCTGGCGCAACTTGAGGCCATTTCCTCTCGTTCTATCACTAGTTACAGAGAGCAATAAAGTCTCCCCTTAGCCTCCTCTTCTCCAGACTAAACATCACAGTTCCTTCAGCCACTCCTCATAAGACTTGTGCTCTAGACCTTTCACCAGCTTCGTCGCCCTTCCCTGGACATGTTCCAGCAACTCAATGTCCTTCTTGTAGTGAGGGGCCCAAAACTGAACATTCGAGGTGCGGCCGAGTGCCCGAGTATATGGGTACAATCACTTCCCTGCTCCTGCTGGCCACACTGTTTCTGATACAGGCCAGGATGCTGTTGGCCTTCTTGGCCACCTGGGCACGCTGCTGGCTCATATTCAGCTGGCTGTCAACCAGCACCCCCAGGTCCTTTTCTGTCAGGCAGCTTTCCAGCCACCCTTCCCCAAGCCTGAAGCTTTGCATGGGGTTGTTGTGACCCAAGCGCAGGACCTGGCTCTTGGCCATCCTTAAACCTCATACAGTTGACCTTGGCCCATTGATTCAACCTGTCCAGATCCCCCTGTAGAGCTCCTACCCTCCAGCAGATCAACACTCCCACCCAACTTGGTGTCATCTGCAAACTTACTGAGGGAGCACTCGATCCCCTCATCCAGATCAGCAGTAAAGATATCAAACAAGACGGACCCCAAAACTGAGCCCTGGGGAACACCACTTGTAACCAGCCACCAACTGGATTTAACTGCATTCACCACAAATCTCTGGACTCCGCCATCCAGCCAGTTCTTTACCCAGCAAAGAGTGCACCTGTCTAAGCCGTGAGCTGCCAGGAGATTTCTCCAGGAGAATGCTGTGGGAGACACTGTCAAAGGGTTTACTAATGCCCAGAGAGAAAACATCCACAGCCTTTCCCTCATCTACTCGGTGGGTCACCTGGTCATAGAAGGAGATCAGGTTGGTCAAGCAGGACCTGCCTTTCATGAACCCGTTCTGGCTGGGCCTGATCCCTTGGTTGTCCTGCGCATGCCCTGTAAGCACCCTCAAGATAAACCGCTCCATGATCTTTCCTGATACAGAGGTCAGGCTGACAGGCCTGTAGCTCCCCAGATCCTCCTTCCAGCCCTTCCTGGAGATGGGTGTCACATTGGCAAGCCTCCAGTCTTCTGGGACCTCCCCTGTTAACCAGGACTGCTGATAAATGATGGAGAGTGGCTTGGCAAGCTCCTCCGCCAGCTCCCTCAGTACTCTTGGGTGGATCCCATCAGGTGCCATAGACTTGTGGGTGGCCGGGTGGCTTAACAGGTCGTTAACTGCTTCTTCCTGGATTATGGGGGATTTATTCTGCTCTTCATCCCTGCCCTGTCTTCCAGCTCAGGGGGCTGAGTACCCTGAGGATACCTGGTCTGACTATTAAAGACTGAGGCAAAGAAGGCATTAAGTACCTCAGCCTTTTCCACACCCGTGGTGACAGTGTTCCCCCCATACCCAAAAAAGGATGGAGATTGTCCTTGGCCCTCTTTTTGTTGTTAACATATTTGTAAAAACATTTTTTTGTTGTCCCTTACGACCGTGGCCAGATCTGAGTTTTAACGTTGAAGTTCCCCACAGAATGACAGCACTAGCGAGCGCCTGCCCCCTCTGGCACCAACCGGCTGCACGCTTAGCGCCTCTCAAAAGCGCCGTTACATGTAAACTCGTACGCCCTGTCGCTCGCC